>NC_047056.1:33787052-34088787 GCF_000738735.6 Corvus cornix cornix | reverse complement strand
AACTTCTCCAGAACATTGATTCTTATTAACTCTTCCCTGTCTTCAGTGGGAATGGCTTAACAGAAACATCCTACACTTACTTTTGATAGTAGGATGTTATGGCTACATACACACTGATACATATGTATGTAGTCTTTCCCCAGTCTGCACTCTCCAATATGTAAAAGAAATTCTTGTGTGAAATGGTGAATCTGGAGTCTCTCTCCTCAAGAAAGATACTATTTTATAATGTTCATCTGCTACTGTATCAACAGAAAATTGTTTCTCTTCTGCTATAACTGAAGTCTGTTATTCTGGTTAACATTCAGTGTTCATACTGTATTTAAAGGAATGTATTTCTTTAACCCACAAGTAATGAATATCATTTTGATCTGTTTTAATTAAGAAATAGCATTTCCTGACTTTAATGATTTCTGAACTCTACCTCTGTAATAGTATATCTATGCACTCCAAAGATATTCTATATCTTCATCTCTGGAAACTGCTTTGGTAGGAGCTGAAGAAATTTTAAGGACAGATTTTGGCCTTTTTTTTTCATAATCTATGATGTGCACCAGTACCTCTGACCAAAAGCACCCAGAACTTCACAACGAAGAGATGTCAGTGCATGACTGCCCTCTCACCTCCCCATCTCACAACTTTCAGGAAACCCTTTGCTTTGCCTGCTCTCAGCACAAGACCTGCGCTGTAAGACAATGTTTACTCATTCTGGCACATGCATTGTATCACATTATCAGGTCAGAGTTTGAGTATAAGCCTGAGGTGCATGCTGCTCATGCTTTATTTGTTTACCTGTACAGAACCTAGACCACACTTGGCTCTAAAACAGTCATGTGAAAAATCATCCATCAATGACAGAATGGGCAAAACTGCAGCAGTGCAAAAGGTCAATACCTCAGCATAACCTTAGGGCTGTCAGAGATCATTGCAACTTCAAAAGCATATTTTCGTGAAGAAACAAAGCAGTAATAATCCTTCAGTTTGGGCTTTTATGCTTTAAGGATCTTTATCTAAAATTCAAGCCACTACCCTAAGGACCAGTTAGTATAGCAGCATATGTCCTTAGACAACCTGAGAACGATTAACAAGAGCTCTCTAAATAGTTATTTATTTTCTGAGATGGTTGTGTAATCTGCGATGATAACTTACTTCATCCTACAGGCTCATGAAACTCTTTACCCTGGCTGTATAATCTGAACGAAAAAGACCGTCTCATCTACTGATTACAAGAAATAAATAAAAACCTTGCCACAGGAAGACGAGACGGCCCTTTTGGCTGTGTAACGTTGCCATCTAGTGATCATCTCCAGATGTTGCACGCGAGAGGTCCCACCCGTTGTGCTTAAATCTTCTGGCCTTATCCTGAATCACCAGGGAACCTCACATCAGAAACTCCGTCCTGGACGGAAAAAGTCAGTCAAACTCTTTTGCAAGAGTGTTCGAGAGACATCTTTTCTATATATACCATAAAATTATAGAATAGTTTGGGTTGGAAGAACCATTAAGGGCCATTTAGTCCAACGCCCGCGCAGTGAGCAACAGTATCTTCAACTAGACCAGATTGCTCAGAACTCCATGTAACTCAACTTTGAATGTTTCCAAGCATGGATGAGGCACCTACCACCTCTCTGGGCAACCTGTTCCAGTGTTTCACCACCCTACTCATCACAAAAAATTTCTTTGTGTCTAATCTAAATCAACCCTCTTTTAGTTTAAAACCATTACCCCCTCTCCTATTGCAACAGGCCCTGCAAAAACTTTGTACCCCAAAAAAAGTTTGTCCCATATATATCTATATATTCAGCGTAAACAGATACAAACAAAATGTTGGCTCCTAATCCATTGACCAAAACAGATTTTGTTTACCCTACTTAAGGGTCTAAGTCACTGGTGATCTATAAAGAGAGGGATAATAGAAGAAACTATTCTTCTATCGAAGAAGAGGGTAACTACTGGAAAAGAGAAAACTTGCTCCAATGCTTATTCCATATTCAGATTTGAAAGCTCAGCAGATAATCATTAATTATGATTAACCTTGGCTAGGGAGCAGTTTTCCCACAACAGGAATAACACAGATACCCAAGACATTAAAAAGGGGGATGGGGAGAGCAGTGGGCAACAATAAAAACAAACACCAAGTGAAGAAATACAGCCAGGGAAAACCTTTAAGGATGAAAACACACCCAAATCCATTCAACATGGAGAGCTTTGAAATATTTGGCAGTGTCGGCAGCAGGCAGTCTGAGAGGCAATATTTGTGTGTCCTGGCTGTGTACCAGCATCACAGGATATTTTAAAAGGTAGATTCTCACAATGATTTTTACCCCCAGGTCTTCCTATGTCTGGCTTAGATGGTGGTCAATGGGAAAGATCGATGGAGTTTTGGAGACTCAAGAGAGGCCAGTCAAAAAATTTGCTGTTAATCTAAAACTCTGCTGTGCCTGTGCAAACAGCAGATTTAGATAACTTCAGAGGGAGAAAACAAAAGGAATCACCAACTTACTGGCCCTAGGCACTGCCCCCTGTCAAACCCTGGGTTGCTGGCACCATTGCATTTTCTTTCAATAAAAATAATAAAAATCAGGAAGAAAAAAAATCATGAAAATAATTCAAAAACTGAAGTGAAATAAAGCAGTTAGGTTTTACTATTGTTCTTCAGACATGGTTCAAAATATGCTGGAAGGAGTCAGAATTAGAAAGGCCAGATTCTCAAAAGAAACAAATGAGTTGCAAGTCCAAATCATCAAAACAAAATGACTCAAGACAGAAAGGCATTAAGTGTACACAATAGTACAATGATATAGATAAAACAATGAAAAGCTGTTCACCTGATGTCTCGTTCGTCTCGACTATTCGACAAGGCAATTACTGTCACATTTAGCACTTTCCTACGTATTTCAGGAGACAAGGTCTAATTTTTCATCCTTTTGAGGAAGCATCACACCAAAATGTCATGAGTAACTAATGAGCTTTTTGTAAACACTCGGCAGAAAATCCATTTATAGGGCCAGTTGTGTGTGCATACAGGTCCTCCTATGAGGCTCCTAATTTGCTACCCTCCCCTCTCATAATCTGAGTACTTACAGTGAGAGCACAAATATTCTTAAGAAATAAATCAATACAAATCAAGAGCAAAATAACCTGTGGGGAAAAAAATCACCGTCTATCTGCCTTTTTAAGAAAGATGTACTGAAGAGATCTGTAATTATCACCTGAGAAAATGCACACTGCCTGCAAAAGCCAAGCACTCTGAAGAAGACAGCACAGCAACAGCCGCAGATATTTATGTGTTTCTCTCTCCATTTTAAGCATATATTTGCCATGAAAAATTTTATCCAAACATGGATCATGAGCTGATGAGATAATGATCGTCCAGCTTCTTGACCTGGAGAAAGATGTTATTTAGGACAGACTTAATGAATTATCCTCCTTTACATATTTTTATGCTTCTCTGTTTGAATACTGTTCTGTTGATAGCATTTTTAGTTCAACTTCGATGTTGTAAGAGAAAGATTCAGAAAACTAGTAAGTGCTATTGGCTGAGGGCCTAATTCAAATATACAACAGAGATTGACTACAATGTTTCTTACAGCTTTCTGTTCCTAAGCACAGAACTCAGTAGAACTGTTTTTCAACTGCATTTTAATTATTATTTTCTCCCTTTTTTATTCTTACAGCTGAGTGGGTTCTTTCTTTCAAGTTGATTTTTCAGACAAACCAAGCCCATATTTTGGATTCAACCCTTACTAAAACGCAACCAGAAAATAAAGACTGGAACTGAAGTCTGCCTTCTCCCAGATACATACCTTAACCACTAAACCACAAACACAGATGCTCCAGACAGAACTTTAAAGCTTAAACACCAGGTTAAACAGCAAAATTACCCCTTCTCCAGGTGTAATTAAAAAGAAATCAGTCACACAAAACTGTATTTTGTAAGGTATCTTCTACCATAGACCAACTCCATGAGCACTTGCAGAATCAAGCAGCCCACAAGCCAGAGGCAGAAGAGAACTTTCATTCCTGTGCCTGCAGAGAGTTCAGACATTATTTAATACCCGAGGTGCTTCACTTGCCAAGAAATTTATCATCCCTAACATGTGCAGAGTGAAGACACTTGGGGAACTTCAATCAAGCAAAGATGCCCCTGCATAAATTAGAAACCTCTAGGGTCTAAACATTATCTAAACAAAACTCTTTGGGTCATAGTTTAAGATTCAAGGACCTGAGTTTATCCTAAATCAAATGTCAAGCATATAAATTCCAACTTGCACTTGCTCTTGCTCCTACCATCTTTCCATACAATGAGCCTTGAGATGCAAGGGAGGTTCCTAAACTCTGTGGGACTACTAATACAGTAACCACGGTCCTGAGTGAGGAACACTCAGAGGGAGATGAAACTGGGACAACCCTGCAGCAACAGGAAAAGAAAACCATTCACATGCAAAAGGTATTAATCTACAGCCACATCTGCAAAGATGCATGCCTCAAAATTGCTCCTCTTGCTCTAACAAGCCTGCTGTGGAGATAGATTGATAGAAAACTTCTGAGCCATCTTATTCTGTATCTGTTGCAGCGCTTTGCAGGTTTTATGGCCATCTAGTAATACCCTTTGCTTTCTGTAATTGGCTCTGCTCAATACTTCACAACCATTTTTATTCTCTGTCTCTCCGGAGAGTTAAAAGGATTTAGACTTTAACTCAGGAGAGAAATTAAACCTCTAATTAGACCAGGTGTGCCTAGAACTGCATTCCCCAGGAAATCTAAATAATTCTACCTTCATTTTACAAATTTATAAATCATTAGAATGCAAAACCTGTAAATAGGAATTAGTCAGGAGCATAAAAATGTACTGAAGCACCAGGAATGAGTGTATGCTTCCCAAGCTGAAAACATCCCATGAAGCATTGAATTCCCGCTCCAAAGCTCACTGGAAGTGAAAAGAGACCCATAGGGGTTTGGATCAAACCTGAAAACCTGCAGGCATACAGTGTTTAACCAGATAGAGCTGCCCTGGCTTGACAGAAACAGCTCAGGAGCTGCAGGTTAGCTCACCCAATGAGTTACACGAGCTTCCCAAGGCCCATGCAGAGGCTTTGCATAAAGGATGAAAGCACGAATAAAGCTGGACTGTGGTGCTAAGTGCCTCTGAACAAGAAACAATCTGCCTGCAGCTCAGAGAAAATTAAAGTGCAAAAGAAGAAACAATTTGCTTAAGGTCACATAGGAGAATCAGAATTACCATAAACGTCATCTGAATCCCGTTCTTGTGGCTCATCCCCTCCCTCTGAGCTCTGCCTGCTGCATTGGAAGGTTTAAAACGTCAACCGGCCTCCCTGCATAACACTATTGGTGCAGGGAAAAGCAGGTTTTCCTGAGTTAAACAGACATCAAACTCACTCTTTGCAACAAAGAAAAGGTTATGCTGATAGTTCTCCTGAGCAGACAGATCTGTGGAAGAAAAGGTTATCCTGATAGCTCTTCTGAGCAAATGGATCTGTGGAGAAAGGTTACCCACATATGTATGGAAAAGTGCTCAAAGGGCAGGGCTCCTCAAATCTCAAAGGGCATTTCTTTGCTATTCACTGGATTGCTTGACCATCCAAGAAAAAATCACGGGTGAAAATCAAGTGAATGGCATTTATGGTTCATCCATGCTAATCTTTGAGTGTAAAACAGGCTCACATTGGTCAGTTAAGCATCCGCTGATATGCTCAATCATGGAACAAGTGCTGGTACATCAGTAATTTAAAAAAAAAAAAAACCAACTAAATTCCACTTCCAAAAGGAAACAAACTTTTCTAACATTGGTTCTGAGCAAATACTATGTTCCCTAGGACCTGTCTCTCCTCAACTTACTCATAAATCTTCCCCAAGGAAAATTAGGCATAAAGGCTACAGGCACTGCAAAATACCAAAGCAAAAAATTACTAATAAAGGTGACTTCAAGAATCACATGACAGCTAAGGAGAAAACAAGTTTGACTTATAACAATCAAGGAAATACAGTTGATTAAAATGAGACTTGGATCCCAGTATGTTGGACAGATTTTGACATGTACAAGAAAGGAAATACTGCTAAAAACCAGTTTTCAGTCTTCCATATCTCACTATTAATTCAAACAAGCAGGAAAACGAATCTGTCATTGAAGACAGATTCCACATCCAAGTCTGAAGTAGCCCTTAGCTCCTCTTCTTGCAGTAACTTTAGCTAATGATACCACTTTTGCTCAATGGACCTAGTTTTTATTAAATGATGCACAGCACAGAGTCTGAGGCTATAGCCGTGACGCAATTCTAAAATTTCTTTCTTAGAAAAGAGTAATGACTGCAAATTGATGACATGTTGTTTATCTGGTTCAATTTTAAAGACAACTCAAAGCAGATATTTTCATTACTATCCATCACTTTCTGTATTAGTCACTGAGATTACTGCAGATGAAAGATAGCCTCTAGCCCACCTTTCTAGCTTATTACTCACAAGAGGGATCCTATTTATCTGAAAATAATGAATTTTTAAACTTTTCATAAGATAAGAGTAGGAGACTTGTCTAGTTGTATCTAATGATTTTTCACTCTCCAAATTACAAGATAAGATTCTGTAATTCAATTCTATCAAGCAGGTGGTGGCGGAGTGTTCTATAACACCACACAAGTCTTTGCATGATTCATGTGTAAAAGATTCCACACAGAGGGGTTCTCAAGATACTTTAAAAAAAAGAAAGAAATAGATATAGATATATGTGTGTATGAATATTTTGCTTTTTAGCAAGAATATGGTCAGAATATTCCACTGCAGTTACAAACACACACATTTGGAAAGTTGAGATAAGCCTCCTTCCTGAGCAGGAGGACCATGAGTGTGAGAATAGAGACTTTTGATTTGTGGACACTGAAACTGTAAGGGACCAGCTGTATCAGCTGAATGTTCACAAGTCCTTGGGGCCTGATGGAATTCATCCCAGAGTACCTGAGGAGCTAGTGAAGTTATGGCAGGACCTCTCTCAATCAGGTACCAAAGGTCTTGGGAGTCTGGAGAGGTCCCTGCTGACTGAAGCTGGCCAATGTTATTCTAGTCTACAAAGAAGGATATGAAGGAAGACCCAGGGAACTACAGACCTGTTAGTATCAGTACCTGGAAAAATTATGGAGAAGATTCTACTGGGTACTATTAAAGTAATTTGAAGAACAATGTAAAATCAGGCACAATTAACATGGGGTCACAAAGGAAAGTCTCATTTAACTCATCTGACACCTTCCTATGATAAGGTCACCTGCTCAGTGGATGAAGGGAAGATGGTAGATGCAATTTTTCTGCATTCTGGGGAGGCTTTTGATACTGCCCCTCACAGCATCTCTCTGGAGAAGCTGTCCAGCTGTGGGGTGAGCGGGTTCAGGGTGTGCTGGGTGAAGAACTGGCTGAAGGCAGAGCTCAGAGGGCTGTACTGATTGGGGCTACACCTGGCTGGCCACTGGTCACCTGGGGCTGCTGGCTGGCAGCAGCTCAGTCTGAGTCAGCAGGGTGTGCCCTGGCAGCCAGGAGGGCAAACTGCATCCTGGGGTGCCTCAAAAAGGCATCATCAGCCAGTCAGAAAAGGTGATTGTCCCACTGAATTCAGCACTGGTGCAGCCTCACCTTGAATACTTGGGCAGTTCTGGGCCCCACAATTTTAAGAAGGATGTGGAGGTCCTTGAATGCACCCAGAGGACAGCAAAGCCAGTGAAAGGACCAGAAGGAATGTCCCATGAGGAGCAGCTGAGGGCTTTGGGCTTGTCTAGTTTGGAGCAAAGGAAGCTGAGGGGTGACCTCACTGCTCTCCACAGCTTCCTGAGGAGGGGAGAGGGAGGTGCTGAGCTCTTCTGCTTCGTATCCAGTGATAGGAAACATGGGAATGGTTCAAAGCTGTGCCAGGGGAGATTTAGACTGGACATTTGCAAGCATTTCTTTGCTGAGAGGGTGGCCAAACACTGTAACAGGCTTCCTAGAGAGGTGGCTGATGTCCCAAGCCTGCATTTAAAAAGCATTTGGAAAATGCCCTTAATAAGGTGCTTTAACTTGCCCAGCCCTGTATTGCTCAGGCAGTTGGACTAGATGCTTGTTGTAGATACCTTGCAACTGAAATAGCCTATTCTAAGAGGGCTGCAACACGGGTACATGATTTTAATTTACAAAATAAATTTATTAGGATCTCTATGCAAGCCTGAAGTTGTCTGAGGTTATGTGGTGTAGGGCTAGGGAACTGGCCATCTATCTGCCAAGCTGCACCCCAGTGACCTTCTGAAGTTCCAGTGCTGGAAATTATCGCGAAAACCCTGAGTGATCTCAACTGAAAGTGTTTCCAATACTAGTGCTACTAAAGTTCTCTAAATAAAATCATGCAGCTATAAAAAAAAAATAGATAAGGGAAAAGGAGAGAAAGTCTGTACTGCTTTTTCTGTTGAAAGCATCTTACAATGTTATTGAAGCTCAGACCCATTTGAAGGTTTCCATAAACATTTAAGATAGTGAGCACATTCCATAACAGGCAACTTCAAAGTCACAATAAAACTGTGCTGACACAAAGAAAACTCCTTCAAGAACAGACTGGGCATAAGTTACAACTGCTCATGCAGTACATGCACTGTTCTTGCACAACCACACAAAGCTTTTGAGGAGTACTGCAAAAACAGCACAGCAGGGAATGATGCCACACAGAGAAATGCCCAGAGGCTGCCTGGGTGTGCAACTCTTCAGTGCTACCCAAGAATATTTTGTGTTAGCATGAAACACACTGTCTACCTCCTGTGCTGTGGACCCATAAGCCGTGACCTACTCTTGTTTGGAGAAGTCACCCGGCACAGATGTAAGCACAACTGAGAAGGGCGGTCACTCATTTTAAGACCTCTGGCAGCATGCAATAAAGTGGCTTTTCCACAGAATGCTGGCAGAAAGCAAACATGTTGTCAAGATATGTTCAAGAAAACATACAGGAAAACATGCTGCCAACTACTTGGATCAGGAACACCGCTTAACAAAGTCATGAGGCCAACAATTTTACAAGGGCCCACTGTGGGTTTTGTGGCTCTTCCTCTCAGTACCTTTTAAAAATGTAAAAAACTCCTTTTATAGGTCATTGTGAACTGCCTAGAAATATTGGACTTTAATATGAATCCCTAAACCTTGACTATCATTTAAGGAGAAAAACAGTCCAAATTCAACCTCCTACACCTTTTCACTGTACCACAAATAGAGGTGTTATTCTTTTGAGTCAGACATCTCTGAGAGCTCAGTCATATAATGCACTGATGTAGAAGATACACCACCTACTTCAGCTTGCTCAGCATTGTACATACAGGGAAACAACTCTGAATTTGACAGCCTCCTACTGGCAGCCCTTCAGTGTCTTCAAATTACAGACCACACTAGAGATAAACAGAGAGGAAGAAGGCAACGACTGACCCTGCAATCAAAATGAAGTTTGCAGCCTGGCATTAGCACTCTCTGAGAGTTCATTATAACCCACAGAATCCATATAAATGTATATTCACACATTTCCCATTTTTTAAATGCATAATCAAAACACTTTCTACTGCTCAATACTTCACCTCATGCCAGAAGCCAGGAGTACTTCACAAAGCAATTTGTCGTATTTGGGAGGGGGTTTTGTGCAGATCAATAAACACTAGAGTTCAGTTACACTTAGTTTCAAAAGGTCAGCAAGCCTTCTACATTTTTCCAGAAAATGAACTGTTCTTAGGATCTTTATCTTGTTCCAAAAAAATGTACCTCCCTCCACGCCTGTGACAAAACAAGGTTTTCATAATCCTTGACATTTGGCAGTATACACGAAGGTTATGTCAAAACTACATTTGAACTCCAAGAAATAGCTGACCCTTTAAACCACAGCAACAGCAAATACTTTTACAAACTTACAAAGCAATTGCATAAGCGATCTGAAGGGAAGAACCACCCATACCTGACTCAAGGAAGAATAATTAGAATTATATCAACTATAGAAAGAAACATAACTATATCAGAATTTTTTAAGTACCATACATCTGATCTTTAGCTCAATAAACTGTTATGGGTAAGACTGAAACTTCCATCAGGATGAAGATCTCCCATGGGTCTTGTAAATTCCCCAAAACCTAGAGTAACCTAATGCCAGGTGTAACCATGTAGGGGCAATTCCTATGTTTCTGAAGGACAGCAAAAAATATCTTCTGAAGATAAACAGCAGAAATATAAGTTTCTATTAAAATGCCCTAGGATATATCACCGTGTCCCACAGCTGTAGGGAGGAGGAGAGAAGATCCAGCAGGCAGGAATTGTGCAGCAAGATTGATTTATTTAATTATTTTACAAACTCTTTTATAGACTTTTTTCTTCATAGTCTAATTGGACAAAGGATCATCCACCCCTTGGGGGTGATTGGCTAAAATCCTAAAACATCCATTGTCAAAATATTTTTCTACTATAGTATAAACAATGCTTCTCAAGGCTGCAGGTGTTTCATTGTTTACAGAACTCTGCGGCTATCTTTTGTGAGAGAGAAAAAGTCTCTCATGGACTTAGAAAATAGCAAGAAAATCCGTGCTAGCAGCATTTTTGTATCCACAGTTTCTGTCACCCTAAACATTAAGTCTCATGAAGTATTAGATTACAAGCAACAGAAAAAAGCTATGCAGGGTCTTCAGTAAAAAGATCGGTATAAGTCAAACTTATTTGATGAGTAGCTAATGCAGGGATGACTGTAGGGCACACATTTTTGCTTTCCACTGTGGTTATGTATGAAAATCCTCACAGAAGGTCAGGCATTTGGTACAGCATCTCGGCATTTTGTACAGCAGACTGGAGGAAAATGTTTTAGAATAATCCAGTTGAAGAAGGATGAGAGAATGAACTCTTTGCTTCTTTTTAGTTACATTTTAGTTTCACCTAAAGGTCTGAGAAGAAGCCCATAGCCACTGTGCCAAGCACTCTGCCGTTGTGGATGGGCCTCAGCCTGTGGAGCTGGGTTCTCTTCCCCTCCATTCACCCTCATGAACGTTCTGCGATGCTCCATATGGAAGATGCTTGCACTAAAACATGTGTTATTTTACTAACTGTCTCTGTTTACCAGGTAAGAGAAGTTCTCAGCCTAGCAATACCATGCACTGGCAGAGCTGGTCTCGACCAACTGGTGCCTGAATCCGTATCCTAACTACGAACACCCCTTCTTAAAGTGAGCATGGTTAAAACTCTGCATCTGCATTTCTCAGCTGGTCACATTATCAAAAACAGGACAGACCAATCCCAAATATAAGGGTATATACTCATGTTTTAAGGCAATGAGCATTTGAACTTTTCCTGATTAGGGATCTGGGGGATTATATTTCCGGTAACATGTAGTGACTGCTTCCATCCTGAAACTGCCAGCCCACAAGGACAAAGGAGCCCAGAACAAAGGTGAAAAGGAGAAAAAGCAGTTTCAAGCTTTCAAGGGGCAGTCTGTGCAACAATCTCCTGAAGGACTTTGGAGCTCACCCACCTTAGAACAGTCATTTATCTGGAGGCAATATTTTATCACCATTTGAGATCAAGGAGGTTGGCGGATGAAGGAGGCCATGACTAATGGACCTAACCCAAACATCCTCATAATAGGAACATTCTTATGGAGCAGGGAGAACACCCATCAGGCCTACGGAGGAGCTGCAATTAAGCCTGTTCTCTAATGTTTGTCTGAATAGGGATTGATTTAAATAAGTGTTTTCCTTAAAACGGGAGCTTAAGCAGTAGAAAAATCAATAGAAGCATTTATCAGGAAAAGACAAAAATCAGTTACTTTTGATTCAAAACGAATACCATAGGAGAAACTAGGTTCAGAGTGCATCCTTCTGTTCAAGCAGAATTAGAATTTGTAGTGGAAAGTTGTGTAATATAATTGGCTAATTCTTAGCACCAGTCTTTCAACATCAACAAAAATCTCCCTACAAGTAAAATGTTATCAAGTTTTATTAGCAGTTACACACAAAAAAAAAAAGTCAGTAAACTCTGTGCTGGAGATAACTGTTATTTAGCTGGTCAATAAACAGTAACTACAGCAGTTTCAGCTTTGTTTGGGGATTAATACAACTGATAATGAGAAGTTTACAAGACTGCAAAAATTGTTTTTTAACATAGGTTTGTGTAAAAACGATAGTAACTATATTAGCACACCCACATACCTTGAATATACATGCAGCCTTGGAACAACATGCAACTTAGAGTGGGAGGAACTCCTCTGCAGCATGAAGAGATTGGTGAAAAAATGCTGATAGCCCCAACTTTTTTTACTACATTTTTAACTTGCTGATACCTGACACTTTTTCTTCTTGCCCACTGTCTCCTTTTCCTTTTCTCCATCTTGCTAATCCCTTCAGTTATCCCTCCTGAAGTAACTGGCCTGAGGTGATTAACAAATCTTTCACACCTGCGGGTTGCAGCACGGGGGGGTCACCTCTTCAGCAGGCCTTCCCTAGAGGATCAGAGGTGAGCATGGTTTGTGCTGTTGAATAGATTCCCTGGAAAAAAACAGTGGGGAAAAAATGACACTTCAGAAGCTGAGAAATGACTGATGTTCCCAGATTTCCACGTAATGCTGGCAAATTTTGGAGTTCTTTTATCTCTTCTGTCCAGAAGAGTTGCAGAGACAGCACAGGCTAGAAATTATACTGCAAACTGGAGATGAACCCACCCATTCTCCATCTGGGCACCAGTGGCAAAGTACCATCAGAAGCAAACAAACCACTTCTTGTCCACAACACGGGAAGGACATTGACCTGTTGGATATCCGAGTCCAGAGGAGAGCCACCAAGTTGATCAGAGGACAGAGCACTTTCCCTATGAGAGAAGGCTGAGAGAATTGGGATTGTTCAGCCTGGAGCAGAGAAGGCTTCAGAGCAACCTAATTGCAGCTTTCCAGTCCCTGAAGGGAATTTACAGGAAAGATGGGGCAAGACGATTTACAAGAGCATGAACTGACAGGACAAGGGGGAACGGGTTCAAACTGAAAGACAGTAGATTTAGATTAGATATTAGGGGAAAACTTTGTTACTGTGAGAGTGGTGAGGCACTGCACAGGTTGCCCAGTGCAGTGGTGGATGCACCATCCCTGGCAGTGTCCAAGACCGAGTGGGATGGAACTATGTGCAACCTGGTCTAGCTGAAAGCATCCCCTTCCCATGGCAGGGGGTTTGGAAATACATGATCTTCAAGGTCCATTCCAACCCAAACCATTCTACAATTCTATGGCTTTATGATTCTATGATTTTCCTATCTTTTCTGTGCTGCTTTAGGTGTGTCCATATTGGCACAGAACAAGTGGGACAAGGCAGTCACAAAACCCATGCTGTGCTTTCTTGCACATGCCAGAATGGACATCATCAGACAAGGATTAGGATACAACGTAGGCAAGCCACCCCAGAGGCTAAAAGCTACAGAACAGTTGGACAAAGAGGTACAAGCAGAACTGTGGGTTGTACAGAATTTTTTAGCAATCCTCAGATACCTTTTACCATCATTCACCTGTCAGATATTGCTTTTTTTCAAATTGCTCCAGCCTCTTTTCTTTACATTTATCTCCCAGCAGTCCTGTTCCTAGTACTGAGATACATGGAAATGATGGAGACAGGGTACTGCTCCCATATCCAGCAAAGTATAAGACAGACGGGCAAGAGTCTGCCCAAATGAATGTTACTCTGTGAGCAGAAATTTCCACTTGATCTGAGAATCACATTGTTTTCATGCCTGTATGTCCATATATTTTAATTCTCCCATGCCAGAATCAGCAGATGGATATTCCCCAGTCTCCTTGAGGACCTCTGACCTCACATCATGCACCTCTGACGTGCACCCATAGGATTGCTGTCCACACCAGGCACAGCAGCAGCAGCCATTTCCACTCGAGAAATACAGCACAATGCAGAGTTCAGTGATTAATGAATGTACTACTGCAGAGTGCAAGAGACCAGTAATTTCCTTCCCTCCTTCTCCAGTTTAGTCCCTCAGCTCCCATCTCCCACTAGCATGTATGTTGGCCCAGTCAGTCACAGTCTCTCTGTCTTGCCTGATTAATTTTGACTGTGCCATAGTTTCAACAGGAGTCCACAACTTGGCACTTTTGTTCTGTCTTGGGAGACACAGGTTTGATCCCTCCATCTGCAGAAGGAGTTAAAGTTAGGAATAAGATCTCGCTATAAGGTTGTTCCATAAGCTTAAGAAGGGGACATCATCACTTTGTTGAAACAAAGAGAGAGGACTGGTCCCTGCTGCTTTTTTTGTTTTGTGGGGTGGGGAAGAGCAAAAAAGGGGATGCATCAATGTCTGACCTCAGGGCATTGAGACACTGAAATCCCCTGGGGATCTACCTGAAGGAACCTGAGACTGTATTTTAAGGAAAGCAATGAAAAGAACAAAACGAAAAGTCCAGTATGTTCCTCATATCCTGTAACCACTGGCAGTACCTAGATGTTGATGGCTTCATTCTCAGGACTATTGCCTTGAGAGTAGAAGTGATGAAATTGCATACAACTAGAGAGACTTCACTGTCCCTCAGGATTTTCGCCATCGTTCAGCATCTCTCTCCTGTAATGCTGCAAAAAGATAATGGGCTTTTACTTTTTCATCTGCACAGAGAAATGGGTTGTCACAATACAAACAGTAATCTGACATTTGCAGGGCAGGATCATGCCATATTTTGCTGAAGGGCATTTTGATAGGTCTTTTCATATACTACTCTTGACTGAACCTGGTAATCAAACAGATGGCACAAAACGATTACTTACTGACTAAACCAGTGCCAGCCCCTCAGCAACACAACTGTGTTCACATGGCACAACAAAACAGCACAAAGTTAATTCCCTCCTGTTCCCCTCAATAGAAAGAGACGTGGAGCATTTTCCAGGATACAGGGGAGAGCACTTAAGAGGTCAAACTCATCTCCAATACACTGGTGCCAGTGCCACAGCAGCAGCTGATTCTAAGGAGAGTATTCATCTGAGAACAGAATGTGGCACTGCTCTTTTCTTCTATTTAATTTCAGGTAACATTTATGGTCCACAGAAGGAAAAAATAAGGGTTTTTTTGCTGTAACAATCCCCAACATCCAGCTATGCTCTCCAAAGGTAAATATAGGTCCAAACTTCCTCCCCAGCTTCAAACCAGTTCCTAAATAGAACATTGATTTTATTACACTCTTATGCAAAAATTAGAAAAAGATGGCCCCAAAGACATCAAGCACATATCCCCATAAGACGGTTCACTCATATTTAAGGGGCCAAAAGCACAAACAATTTTACTGAATATATGGCCAATTATTCACAGCATCAGAATTAACATAATTAACATTATAATGGATTTCTTCAAAAGGGAACTAGTATAATAATTACACAAGGCATTCTAAATGGGAAATAAAGCCATCTACAAATTTCAGAGGTTATTTTATGCGAATACTGTCGCTGTAGTGTTCTGAGAATTCCATTGTAAGCTGAATTGTCCATTTGTGATACTATGAATAATTGCATACCCATTTATTTCTAATAACCTATTATTTATTTGCAATTTCTTTTGTCCTTCTAAATGTTATGAACCCATTTAGAGAAACCACCTACATGACAACTTACCAATTATCCTTATAAAATGTTGCATAGCTTTGGATTAGCTACACACAATTAAATGCCAGCTATTGTGTTCATATAAGTTAGCAAGTTCTGTGAACCCCAGCAATATAACATTGCATTTAATTCTAAACAACTATTTCTAAAACAAGGTGATTTATATATAATCACCCCAGAACACAATCAAACTGCACTCAGTTTTGCCATTATAAAGATTACTGAGTGCAGGTATCAATATTTAATGTGCAAATAACAAGCGCCATTTTCCAGACCATCCCCAAACAAACTCATTCACTGCTTCACTCTTCCAGTGCACCAATACTGCAGCCACTCCCAGGTACACCCATGAGCCATGCACTTACCCACCCTGTTCACCTCGGGATACACTAACATTTCACAAATTGGCTTAGAGTTGGTAAACTGGATTACTCACACCTATTGCATCCATGGTGTGGAACTCTGCTTTCCTCTTGGTCACACTGCTGAGCATCAGTGTCGCTCAGAGGAGCTGGCCCTTGCTGATATGAGTCCTCAGAACTGCAGTAATCATGACTCCCAGAATGGAGCTGACTCCTGCCTGGCTAGCTTGTTCACGTCTATGTGCAAAACACCCAGCAAACATTCAAGGTGTTTCTTTTCAAACTCCTTCTGTCTCTTTAAGTTCCCCATAAAACTGCTGTAGCACCTCAGTAGCTCCTGTGCCTGAGACACTATGCCTCGCAGTGCCTCAGGGGACAGCGGGGCAGCTTTGGGGTGCAGTGGGACCTGCCAGGGCAGTGATATGCTGCCATGGGTGGGGTACAGAGGCAGCAAGCAGGATTCAGTCCTGGAAGCCTCCACATCTTCTGAAAGAATAGCTGTACCTGAGCTACGGATTGTTTCTTCCTCCGATCCTCAATGACTTTGATTTAATGCTGGGCTTTGACCAGTTTTTCTTCTGAAGCAAACTCAGGCTACTTCTGTTACCCTGGAGGGTCTGCCATGCCAGCAAACAGCTTTATATTTACAGCAGTCAATAATGATACTTATTCTACTCATTGCATAGTTATCTATCTTAATGTGTTTTTCTTCTCTTTCGGTGCCCTTGGGCTTCCAGCAAACAATTCATTTGTGGACAAAGCACTTGTATGGCCCTCAAATCACAATCCGTTCAAAACATGGACAGTGAAAAATGCAACACACAACAGACCTGGAGGGCCTGTCCTCTGCTGTCCAGAAACTGTGAAATCACTCATGTATAAAATACACTGTCTGTCTCTTGTGCTTCAGATTGCTGAGTTAAAATGGCAACAGTCAGGGCACAGGGGCTGGAGAGGCATAAAATGGCCTGCAAAAGCAATTAAGTGCCACAGAGACATTTGGATTTGCTAAGAACAGAAGATTGTTTACAGCCCTGTTTACTCCTGACCATGAATACTGTGCTTTATGTACAACAAGGACTTGAGCAAACCCCAGTGCTCCAACACATTTGTTGCTCTGCTGAGACTCCACAGAGCACAGACGCTTCCCACTGGCACCATTGTGCAGGTGACTTTCCTGAGGCTTTCCGCTCCAAATTATGATCTCCAGCCACATGGGGAACACACTCATCAAACACATACAGCCTTCAGAGCTGATGTCCCTTTTGTACCCTCCTGTTTTTATGTGGTCCCATTTCCCCACATGCCCCCACACCATTTCTTTTCTCTCTCTGGTAAGAACACAGTCCTGTGTTACCACTAGAAAAATCCTTAGGAGTTTGGAATTCAGACAGAATGGGGAACCTACTGTGCTTTTCACCACCATGCAACCATTGCTCACCCCAGGCAGGCTGGCACCCTTGGCCACCAGGAGGGGAACAGACTCCCAACTGTGTTTGCCCCAGCTCCAAGAGTTAAGCAACGTTTTTCAGACATGGGAGAAGAACTCCTCTCACCTTTAAAAGCCAGCCATGTAGCACTGGATAGGCCAAGAGAGAAAGCTCCTGCAGCAGGAGAGCCCCAAGGCAGTGGGCTGTGGCAGCCATGGAGTTTTCCCGCTGCTCCCAAGGTGATGGGAGAGGGGGTTTCCCAGTGCAGCATCCTCTCAGCATGGTGAGGGCCCTGGGTTCACACCTGACATGACACCGCCAGGCACTCACCCAGTTTTGGAGGGATGGAGGTGCACGGAAGCCCAGCCTCCACGAGGTCTCACCACATCTACAAAGGTTGTTCCAATAGCTCTCTGTGAGAAATAAATGAGAAAGACAGAAGATTATAAGTGTTCTATTTTTGGTTGTTTGTTGGGGTTTTTTTTTTCCATTTATTGGGATGTATGTCTAATGCCTAAGATTAGTATTTCGGTTTTTCCTCCGAATATAAATATATTGCCTATGGATATATCAGAAGTACACAATAATGCAACTATGAATTATTTACCTGTTGGGGCAATGTTAATGAGTGTTCTACCAATTAAAATGGCTTCACAGGTTTGTAAAATATAAAATAGGAGGGAACTCACTGGAGACCCCACAAGCATATGTCAATAAACTTAAATTATTCACAAATACACAAGCCTCCCAAAATACCAGCTTCCCAGCCCTCTTTCATTTCCTGAGTGCTCCTGACTGCATCACATTTTGAGCAAAGTCAAAGACTAACTTTCTGTCTTCCCCAAGCCTCTAAAGTTTTTGCAGAAGCCAAATAATCATATGAAAAACATTTCGTTCAGATGCAAACTGAATATTTTATTGGCTAATACTTCATAGTATCCAACTGACATGCATTGCAAAGTGCAATAGCAATACAGGACAATAGCATCTAAGACCATAAACACCTGAAGGTAAATGACATTTAGCAGAGTGCTCTAGCAATGCACTCACACAGCACTGATACAGTGTGCTCTCGTTCAGAATGTTGCTGTTCTTTGTTTCTCTCCTCTGCATCAATCCTGACAATATTAACATCTGTAACAATCCCTGACCACTCTCATTTTGACACTTCCAGTGTACACTGCCAAGCTCTGCAGTGTGTTACAAGTAAAACAGAAGGTGCTAATCCCCACCAAAGGTCCTTCAGCCAAAATTCAGATCAATGTTTGGACTTTAACAAAAAAATCCCACATTAGAATACAAGTCCAGGCATCTGTTGTCATAAAAAGATTGTGATTGTTGTATTTCATGTCCCTTTTCATTATAAATCCATTTGGCATCCTTTATAACAGTCAGCCTGCCCCCAGAAAAAATTATTTGATGTTCCTGTAGATGTCATATGTGCCCTGTGCTTTTACAGCACTTCTATTGTAATTCAACATTAATTATCTTTCCAATTAATGTACTGCATAATGCTGCAATATAAAATGCTCACATTTTGCAAATAAGAAAATTGAGCTCAGCTCTGTTTGCTTTGATCCCATTTTACTGTTATTATAATTCAGTACCAGAATTCTTTTCCTTCTTGGTTGGGTTATTGACACCCTGAACACACACAAGGGAGCTATCGTCTCCATAGAAAAGATACAGTTATTCTTTTCTTTTCCAAGAGAAGACCTCCAATTTCTTTTTCAATACCATTTAGATATACTTTCCTGCCTTATGATTGTTACTGAATAGCTCATAAGGAAAACTGAGGTGACAGAAGTACTAATAGAACAGCATTTACCAGTTACCATAAATGTAGGCATCAAAAATACCTACAACTGCTAGAAAATGGTAAGTGTGAAGCAGATTATAAATACAGAAAAAAAGGCAATATCAAAACTGTGGTGAGAGAATGGAAAATACCCACTTATTTAGAAATGATCCAACGTATTCCTTAAAGGTTGTGTGTCAAAAATACCATTCCAAGTTTTACTGCAGAGTACCATAATAAAAAACATAAAAGCTAAAATATACAGAGAGTATAACATATAGAAATGCAAAATACATATACAAAATTGCTTCCTATATTTATGATGGAAAGAATATATGGTGAGTTTCCACAATGAGGAACTTAATTTTTCTTTTTTTTTGGTTTAGCTGCTGTCAATAGCTGCAATCTTTGCGGGCTACTGGATTTGACCTCCAATGCCACCATCTCAAAGCACCTCACAGTTCTTTTTCATCCTGAATGTGCTGAAGTCTTTGAAGAAGGTACAAATTCTCCCTTTCTCCAGTGACATTAGGTCTAGATTTCTTCCCTGCCACCCCACCACATCATTTTTAACAGAACCAAACCTCCATTTCCAGCGATCTCACACTATCAAAGGAAAAAAAACAATACCGCTGAAACAGAGAGAAGATTTTCACCATTGAGTTCCTTTACTTTTTTCTTACCTTGATCAGCACACAGAAAGGAGCAAAATGCAACTACAAGACTTTCTGGAACTTCATTTTACACTATGAATTTAGAAATTAAAATTATATATGAATCCCATGAACTTAGAAATTAAGAATCAAAATGACATTTCAAAAGTGCTTTAAAAAACCTCTTGGAAAATCACTTCCAACCTACTGAATATATTTCCAATTATTTCAGCAGGTTTAATTACTGCATATATATTCCACACAGGATTCTACTGTCGTAGTGCTAGGTTTGGTTTAGCAAGCTGCAGCTTTCCCTGAGAGCTCAGCAGAGCTGCTTAGGGCAGTGTGACCATTGCCGCCCTCCCGCTGTCCATTTGGGACGGCTCCGCGGTTTTGCTCCGGCAGCTCTCAGCTCTACAACACAGTGACGGCGAAGGAGGCCAGAAGGGTCTCCCCATGAGGGCTTCAGAGCACTTTTAATGGTTACAGCTTGTCCCAGGGACCCCCCGAGGCAGAGAGACCCCGTGATCCGGGCACAGGGGGTTTTGTCAGGGGCTCAGGGGCGGTACATGGGCAGGGTTGGGGTACAGGAACCTATAGGGAGAGCCTGAGGGAGTGGCCAGGGCTAGGGGCAAGGAACAGGGGGAACAATGTGGGATAGGAAAAGCAGTGGGTAAACCACATTCTACTGGGAAAAAGAAATCAAAGCTAAAAATCAGTCTTAGAAACAGAGAATGCCAAAGCTCTACAGGTCGTTTAAGAGAGCCCAGTGGCCCCAATGATACTAACTGCACAGGCAAGGTAAATTGTGTAAAGTAAGCCAGTAGAAACAGGTTTGCAAATTGCATGGATATTCAAAATTTTTTAGGTGGATGTTGTCCTGGCTTCTGTTTTATTTCATGGAAGTGAATGAAAAAGCCTGAACATTAGTGGGTTTTTTCTGTAAAGGATGTTCAGGCCTTGCAATACACATCATATTTAAACTTCACCCCTAGCTTAGTTACTTGTAAGCACACCATGAATTTGGCAGCCAATTTCTGGTTCTGAGCTTCAGCGAAAACATTCTTCCAGTCTCCAAAAATACCTTGAATATAAAGAAGAGGAAATTATTACCCCTGACTCTAAGGACCAAAGAGTATAATTTAAAACAAAAGACTAACTTTTCTCTCTTATCATATTTCAGAATAGTACTTCTTTTCTCCTTTAAGAAAAAATATCTGACAGAAGAATACACACTTACATTTGCTTTATGTTTGGTGTCTTCAATAGAATGTGAACATAAAGCAACCACAGGAAGTTACTGGTCTGCCTTCAGGGCTCTGGCATGTGCCTTGTACAGCTGCAGAAGACTAGAAAAGGTGACCAGCAGCTGTAAAACCAACCCAGAAAGCTCAAAAGTGTGGCTTTTAACTGCACAAGCTTTGTGTGCTGCAACCAGACACTGCTCTAAGCTGCATTCTACCTTTAATCTAAATTTTGGAGAGCCCACAGTTGGAGGTTGTCTGAGGTTCTAGCCTCATCCATGGCTAAAAGGCACAGATCAATCTGTGGAGTGTCTGGATTCCATGAGCTGGCTGTGGTCCATAGGCAGTCCCAAGGGTTATTTAGAAAACCCAAGATTTGTGGAGGCACTCAGTCTACAGGCAATCCCCAGTAGTCACAGAAGCCATAATAAAACTCTTCTTTGTTTTAGCTGATGCTTAGTGCATACCACAACAGAGGGTGTGCTACCTGTAGAGCAGTTCTGCTAATCATATTATACAGGGCTTTACTGACTGGTATTGCCCCTTGGGGTGAAATCAGTTGACAGATTCCTGAAGCACAATAGGTGTTTCTTAAACAACACCCAGCCTTGAAAATGATACATAAATATTAATCATCTATTGATCCAAATTCCTGTCTGCCCAAGACAAAGAGCTCCTATTCACCACTCTGGCAAAACACAAACAAATTTACCTTTATGGAAAAGAATGAGCCAACAGCACCATGAGTCTCCTGAGCTTTAACACTCACTGGCTGGAAAGTGTCCCTTTCTGCAATGGCCTGGATCTGCTCAGCTGTTGGGGACAATCCAAAGAATTCAGCTATTTGCTTTACACTGGCAGTCAGGTTCTGAAAGCAGTACAGTGAAAGTGAGACATGCAATATGCTTCCTCTAAAAAAGGGAGTTACCCACATGGGATGTCCATTGCCATCATCTACTAATTTAATTCACTGTTTTCTGTGTTACATTTCTGTTTTCTGGAGCTCTGCTTTTGTATAGCCAGACTCAACTTGTCACTAAAATCGACTTGATTTTGTTCTTTCAAAAACCTGTGCCATTTCCTCTTAATTTCAGCAGATTTCAAGGAATGGGCTCAGATGTGTTTTGGCTGTCAGTAAACAGCATCTGCTTTACCCCTTTCAGGTCTTCATATATTACGACCATAGTATTCTTATCCTCAGTGTGTTAGTTCCAGGTGAGCACAGGATCAAAACAGGATCCCCAGCCAACTGTAAAGAAGAGAAAAAAGCATTGGTGTGACCTTTGTTTCTAACTGGGTACTTTTTTTCTGTACAACTGAAGGATTGCCTTCTGTTGCCTGTCAGTTACATCAGTGCAGAAAAAAAGAACAGCCTGCCCTTTCCACGGTACTGTCTGTACCAGAGAATGACAGAGGCTTCCTCTGAACTTTTGTAGGTAAAGTTTCCACACGTAAACATGAGTCTCACTGTGTGTTTCCCTTCTCTGACGACACTGTCATGTAAACATCTCTTAACAGACAAAGCCTGACATCAGCCTAAATCTAAAATATGGGTTGCTAAGGAGGTCTTTGGCCTAATGTGGAGAAACAGTAAAGAAACAAACAGCCATTTCATTAACACTTTGAACCTGCAGCATTTCCTCCAGCGCTAAGTGGCAGAATGTTGATCCAATGCCATTGTCCAGCTGCCATGCAATTCCCTCACCCTTTATTGGAAGAGCAAAATACCCGGAAGCAAAGCATCTTTTGGACATTCTCCCCTTCTGGCATTCAGCTGCCTCCTTTATCGTGACGTATGGCCATCAGGAAATTAATTACGGCACAGCTGTATTCCCACTGGCCCCATTCAGTTGTTTTCCCACTAGCCCCATTCAATGTTTTCTGTTGCTTTTTCAGCTACAATCAGTATCCGTAACAATACAGATCTGTCATGAATCCTGAGAAGAACTCATCCCCGGAGCTGTAACTGGGGACGCTTGACACATTGTTATGGAAATGGAAAAATGAAACAGCTGTATCTTTAGGGTTTCAAAACAACACTACTAACTGGAGTGGGAGAAAGAGGTCAACAATTTTAGATCACTGATCTACCCTGGCAACCAAAGTGGGAGTATAACCAAACATTCCGCAACCAATAACACACTGGGAGCTATATAATATTTTATTGATAAAGACATTCAGAACAAAATTACAACATGATCATAATAAGGACCTTATCACCACCTATAAGGTTTTTTTATATCAGGATGCAATTGTAGAAAGAAGTAACTGGAAAGATTGTAAAATAGTCATTGAATACCATCCCATAACTACCTAGGACCCGGGAAATAGTAAGGAACCATTTGCCAACCTCCTGCCAGGAAAAGCGCCTTTAGAAAACCACAGCTGTTACAATCATCTCTCATTTTTCAAAGTACGGCAACAATTTTCTTGAAATCCTTAAGAGACTGTAATCCTCAGAGAAGCATAAACACTTCTGAAAACACATTATACACATTAAATATTTTTGCCAGATAAGTTATATGTTTTCCTGCCTCATGCAGGAAAAAATAACAATAATACATGGAAAAATTCTCTATCCCTCAACCAATTATTCGTTTCATCTGTGATACATCTTGGAAGTGCTAAGTATCTGCCACTGTTCAATGACCAAGTACCAGAAACACTGAAGTTTTAACCCCATGACTCTTTGCAAGGAGACAGCCAATGTCCCAGAGACACTGCTGCCACATTCATTCCCAGCAGGGTTGCGCATAGAAAAGAGTTGCATAAAAAAGGAAATCGTGACACTCCAGCAATTTCAGAGCACTGCAAGAGCTCCACAGATGTCCTTGCTTGTGTCAACTCCAACACCCCTGAGGCTACTGTAAATTGTAAGGGGTGCTAAGAGAGCCCAAGCATCATGAGACTCCCACTGTCTCCAAGTGTTTTCCCTCAGTGCCACCTCCTTGGGTGCAAACAAAGGACATTGACCCAGAACTAGTCTTGCACACTGATACTGTCAGAGAGATGACGCTTGTTCTTGGAAAAAGAAAAAACCCACCTTACCTTTTTCCTTGAAAATAGACTTGGGGAGGCAATCAAAATTCAGATGTGTTAACAAAATCCTTATAAGTGGAATCTAGTTTATCCTCTTCAGAATTAAATAGAACCAGAAGAGAGAACAGGTTTTTTTACAAGGGTGCAGCAATGATTTGTGAGAGTTGCCTGTGTGAAAGAGCCCCTAATCAAAAGGCATTAGTCATCAAAAATTATTTTCTTTCCCCTCTCAGGAGAAATAATCTTACTTGCTGCATGACTTCATTTTAATAATTTTTGTGCAGGAGTGCAGAAGAGAGAAAAAAACAGTTTTAAATGGTTTGACAGTTTTAAATGGTTTGACAGTTTCTTTTCACTAACCTGATATTTACTTGGATCTCCACATTCAATAAAATTAGTTCTGTGCTTACATGTATACTCTGGATAGTTGTAAATATCAAATCACTTAAAATCTAGATAAGCCATTTCATACCTGCACCAAGAAACCCAGAGAACAAAAAAAATATCAGAGGTTTAAATAGGATGACAGAGCCTTCTCACTACGAAGCTTAATTCAGCATAATAGTCATCAAAAGACAACACCAGGGGACTAAAATGATTATAAACAAAATAATGTTTTCCATTAATGACATCCTCAGCAGCTGCTTAAATGTGACTCACTAATAACTGGAGGCACAACTGACTCAACAATTCATTCAATATTTTTTTAATATATTCATAACTTAGTCAGTGATAGATAATAAAGGGAGCTTTCCTGTCTTTTACAGAGAGACTCACGGGAAGATTCTGGGTAGGAGAAGGAAGGAATTAACAAGAAACTCTGCTCATTCTGCTGAGGGAAGTGTCTGCCTCTGCTGCCCTGGATCAAGGGCAAAGTGGAGTCACTTATTCAATGTCACTGCCAGTGCATGTCCTCAGCTGTGCCTGCAGCTGTCTCCGTAAAGCACGTGCCAGAACAAGTGCTAGAAGAGCTCTTACGCCAGACACCTGCATCCCTCCCCACCCCTCACCCTTTGGAAGGCATCTTGTAGTACAGCCTCCCCCATGATGCATCCCATTCCAGCATGAGCCTGTGGCCAGCTCCTGAAGCTGCACTGTGGAGCCAGATTCCCCAAGGCTTCCAGGACTCACATTTGCCCCAGTGCTGCTCTACCGATGGCTGTCAGGACAGAGCAAAGGACCAGTGTGTTCACCTTGACCCACAGCACCCTCACCATGTCCTTGTGGGGAAGCGCCTGGAAGGCTTCCCACAGGACTCACCGAGATGGAGCTGTGGAGCTGCCACTGCCTCCTGTAGTGAGTCCCCTGTGAATCCAGCTGCCAGATGCACTAACATGGAAAACACAGTGCAAACAGCTTTAACCTCGTGCTTTTTGTGGAAAGTTATTCCCAGAAAGGAATAAATTCCACCCTATTTTATATAAAGGGCCTCAGGATGCTTGGGTGGAAGCAGCTGATATATGTCATTTATACAGTAATGTATGTATAACACGTACACATTATACAATGTCTTATAATACATGTATCATTTATATACTACCTAACATCATGGTTCTGTATAAGACGTTGTATGATGGATATCATTTATAACACTCTCCCATTTATGTACAAATCCATGCTCACATCTGCCTAGATGTGCACAAAGGCAAATTTCATTTTAACAAAAAGCTACAATTGAGAAACCTAAAATTCCTAATCTCTAAATTCCCTACTCGCTTCTCAACCATATGAGCCATACCTGGGAACTGCTGATTCCTAAAGCTCCACTGTCTTTAATCCCTACTTCATAGTAGTCCTTTGCATCAGTTTTTCTCTCTACTACACACACCTGAGTTGGGGGAAACCTTAAGTATAGTGAGACTTTACTGTCATTTAACCTTCATAATACTTAATAACTAAAAAGAATGAGGATAATATTACAGCTTTAAGAAACAAAGCTTTTGAATGGCCTCAATACGAGTTCCTTCATCAAGCATGTTCATGACCATCTAAGCACGGCTAATGCCAAAGAGTTTGAGCCCTGCATGTAAAACACCCGAGAAGTTGGAAGCCAGATACCAGAGCCCCGTGGCTCAAGAGGGAAAGAGACCTGCAGAGAAATTTTTATTTCTGCCTGGTGACACTATGGCTTAGTGGGTCCGAGTGTCACATCAAGGGGCATTAGGAGCCCAGCAATTTCTACTTTCAGACTGGGGCAGGTCATCTTTCCTTTTCATTCTTTTTCCACTTGTCTTGCCATTTTTCACCATGATTTGCAAGCTATAGGAAATTAGGGCAAGAAATCTATTTAGCAAAGTTTTAAAATGTAAAAGTAAACATCCAAATGGGAAAAAAATTCCAAAATATTTACCTGCAGATTGTAACCATGCTGCACTGCACCAATGCATCATTTTCTCTCCCTCCTGCTTTCCCATTTCTTCTGTGAAACCTTCCATACAGGCTTTTCCACCAGAGTGCCTGCCAGGTAACAAGGTGCTGCATTCCTCAGCAAACTGTGGGGAGCTGTGTACCCCCTTTCCTACTGAACAACTAGCAGGGGTCTTTAGTTAAATTTTCCCCTGCTGAGCAACCACAAACTGTCCGATCTCAACAGTGTGAGATTTCTTTTCTTTTTTTATCTACTCATCCTTTGCCCTGAGCAGGAGAGGTTTACTGAGTTACTAAACTGCAGAGAAAACCAGTATCATGTCTCCACAACTAAACTCATCCAAATTCCGTGAGAAATAAAAGCAAGTGCCAAGACATGACAAACAGCCTCTGTGTAGGGGCCAGCAGGAGTCTGGACCCAAACCCAAAGAAATTATGGGCTCCTTAAAACAAAGATGCACATTTCACATTTTGTGCCTGCTCCTTCCTTTTTTATTTGGCCTATCACAGTTCAGTGTTCTGTCTAACAGCTGCTATAAATTCACCCTAAGCACTACAGGAGTACTTTTTAAGCCCCTGAATACACCATAGTTTATTTCCAGATCAGAATTTGCCAACCAATGCAAATTCTATGTGCTGAATGAGACCCTGACCTAGGACCATCTCTGGATAGAGCCGCAACTACTACAATGATAATGCAATCAGTTCCTTTCCTGGATTCACGTTTTCCCCAACAACCCTAAGCTTTTGCTGCTTGGGTTGATCCTGTTCACTTAAAATCCTCAGAGCAGGAATTACTTCACTAAGAAATCCTGCTGAGTGCAAGCAATACTTGCAAACTCAGCCACCAGGGAAAAAGAGAATTGGAAAATGAATCACCCTTTAAGAATGAACAGCAAAAATATTATATCTAATCTTACAAAACACTAGTGGGGGGGGGGGAGGGGGGAAGCATCTTACAAAGAAAATTAAGTCCCTATTAAGGAAAATCTAAAGAGTTTTTATTTTGGCAATAAAGTCATTCCCATAATTTGAATTAAGAGCAATATGAATAATAGAAGACAATGAAAATGAATAAGATGAATGTGTCTTTACAAACAGACCATGTCAATCTGCCTGCAGATAGGACTAGGAACTTATAGATAGGGAAGTAACAGAAGAAACTTTTAGTTCCAGAAAATGTTACTAATCAATACAGACTGTTTCTCAGCCACGGCAGAGTTAAATTCCTGAACCTAGAGAAAAAGAACAAAGACTTAATATAATTATGAATAGGTGTTTCTTTCTTTTATATAACAAAAGGGGGGTGCATATTAGAGGGGGGCATAGAGCAGGTGATTCAGGAAGTCTGTACCTTCCGAGTACCTCAGCCAACGGGGAAAAAGAAGAGGGAGTTGTGGCCAGGAACTTAGGATAAAAATAGGGCTGCATCCCCCAACAATTTGAGAGACCCCATGGAAATGCCTATGGCTTTTATTTGAATAAAGTTACAGGACTCCTCTGTCTCCTTTTTGGACATAAACCTCTGGCATTGTGGATTAATTTTCCTGACACTTGGGAGACACACTGATTATTTATTTCAGAGTTGCACAAGCCTGGGTGCTCTGAGGTATTCCACAAATCAAGCATGCCAACTATCAAAAGTTTTTACTACTTATACAATTTAGCAAACAAAGGAATTAGTGTCCATTGGCTGCAAGTGACATAGTCCCCTCATTAATTAGTCTTCTATCTTCTGTTGGTTAAGGATTCTCTTGCTTCTCATGCTAATCAGCCCACGTGCTCAGTCTTTCTCTTCTTTTGGGTTGGTGGTTTTCTTGGGTTCTTGGCCATGAGTCGGTGGTCACAATCTGCCCCTGCCATAAATTATTTTTTACCCAGTCAGAGCAGAGGTGGCATTATCAGTTTCTTCCTTAGAATGGTTATTTCTGCTGGATGTCTTTGTGGCCCATAAATGCTGCATTCTTTATGTCCACTATCAGTAGTACATCCTTCTCGCCTGGCATTACTAACCTCTCCCTAGGTCTGAGATTACTGAAGCATATCGGGCCCAAGACCTTAAGAAATAAATTCTATTGACAAGTGATTTGTATTTCTAACACCTGGGCATCACTTAGTGCTCGCCTGTTAGCCGCTATCTGCCTCACGGATTAATCTCTTCTCTCGTTGACCAGGCCGGAAAGTATGCAAAGACCAAAGCCCATCCTTTCTTGAGAACATTTTTACACAATTCGTATTTTGCAACACCGGCCGCCGGGCCGCCTCAGCGGCTGGGCCGGGCCGGGCCGGGCCGGGGCCGTGCGGCCGCCCCTGGTGCGCCGGCGCCTGCGCGTTGCTGCGGGCGGCGGAAGGCGCCGGGCCTCGGCCATGGCGCGGCGCGTCGTGAGGGGGCTGCTGCTGCTGGAGGCGGCGGGGCTGCTCGGCGCCCTCCTGCTCTACCGCGCCATGGACCGCAGCCAAGGTGCGGCGGGGCGGGCGGGGGCCGCGTCCTGATGGGGCTGGGGGGCGGGCAGGAGAGGGGAGGCTCCTCCGCGCGGGGGCCGCCGGCGGTGCCCGCGGAGCACCGCGCACCGCCCGGGTTTTGTAAGGAAATCCTGCCTTGTTGGCGTCAGGAGTTCGGCTTGGGTGAGTGCGGGTACGCAGGGGTGGCTTGTTGGGCGCACCCCCGAGGATATACCTCTGAAGAACGAGCTGCTACTGTAGTTTTACAAACCCAAGCCCGCGAGCAATCCTTCGGGAGGCAGCACGCGACCACACCAGGAGCAAAGCCGACTCTTGCATGTTTTTGTAGTAACAGCAGCGGGCCAGGTAAGGATTTAAAAGAGAGGCTGTCCGCAAATGAGGCAGGAATTGATCAGTCCTGTTTCAGGCGTCTGGTGTTGAGCCCTTGAAGGGAGGTCCCGGCTGTGTCTGGGTCTCGCAGCCTCTGATTCGACATTGCTCAGGCCGAGGACAGACCCGGCTGCTGGAGGCGGCCAGCGTCGCCTTCCGGATTATTTAGCTTCGGTCCCTCAGGTGTCTTAGACTTACAACTCCGTGCCCAGGTAACACAGAAATAATAAGCAAACCACCGGTTTGGTTACTACAAGGAAGTTTGCTCTGCAGGGCAGCAGCCTTACTTTGCGTGCAGGGCTCTGCAGGGTCAGGGCGAGCCAAAAAGCAGCTGCTGCTTTTGCTGGGAGGGCAAGAGTCCACCCATTTTGGCAGTGGTGTGGTCTTCATGCCAAGTTCAAGCTGAGCTTCACCTACTCTACATCGATTTGCATTTGTTTTCCAAGATCCAGGTGATGCCAGACTGTTAAATTTCAGCTGTCTTTGCATTTTTATCAGAAAATACATATAACAAAAAAATATGGAGAACAGATATTTTCAGCCTATTGTTGTAACTTGGTGCTGGGCATTCATCTTTGGGGTTTTTTTCTCCTCTCTTTCAGTTCTAGGTCCTAGTTCTTACATGCATTTGCATATTTTTTTCAACTGCAGTTCTGTAAGGTGCAGTGAGCTAATCTAGCAGCTCAGTGAGCTCAGAGTGAGGCTTTTACTGCTTTCTTTGTGCTAGTACTGGAGTGGGTAAGATCCTTTTATGAGCTGCTGAAATAATTAAAATAGCATAAACCTGTTGTGATTTTCTATTGGGTTGTTAGAGCAGCCCACAGAACAATTCAGTGAACATCTAAATCTGCACAAGGAAACAAAGCAGTTTTCCCTGGTTTTATTTGCATGTCAGTCTGTGAGAGGCATGCAGCTTCATGTGAATCTGTAGCTTGGACTTGGTTATCACAATTGTGAGGAAGCTCAGAAAACGCTGTGATGATGGGGCTGCACGGATGAGTAACCTGAGTACAGTCTCTGGAATTATTTTAAAAAAATAAATTCCTCTCACATTATTTAATGGTGGCTGTAAATAAAGAGCTCAAACAAATTTCGATAAAACAGATGTAGTTAGAAAAATAGTGTATTTAATTATTCATCTTAATATATGCTGGGAAAGTAACTTTATCTTTCTTGTCAGATTTCAGATACACAATGCAGAAGAGGTTTCCATCAGTTCTGGAAGGTGGGTTTGTAGTCGTTGGCTTCAGAAGGATGGCTGAAGCTTCTGTTGCATCTTAATGTATAAAACCGATCTTATTATTGCTTAAAACTTTCCCCAGGAGACACTGTTGAAGTTTTTATTGTTAAGGCATGGATAGAATGTCAGACTGTTGGATAGAGACCTCAGAACTGGAGGGCTATACACTAAATAAAACTAGCCACAAAGTGGCTGCTCTTTAGATATGTCTAACTTAGAGCTGACATGGATTTTCCTATTTTTCAGTTTATTACAAATCCAATGAGTGGTCTGGAATTCATGGCATAAGGGAGAATGACCAAATGACATGGTTAAGCAGCAAGAACTGAAGTAAGAAAGATGTGTGATTAAATAAAAAACTATTTAAGAATATTTGTTTTTAAAATCTCCACATCAAAAAGTCCAGTTCATCTTCTCACTTTCTTGCCTTTGTACTTGTTTTTCAGCCCTCTGTGCCTGAACTGTTTCTTCTTTTTGATGATGCTTTTCACATCCCTGTTGTGAAGCCACTTGTCACGCTCTATTTCCCACTGGATCTGTTTGACATCTGTAGGAGGCAAGGTGAGAAATAAGGAGCCGATGGATACCTCTGACCATGATGTGGCATACAGATGAATCATGTTAAAGTTAAAAGTTGACTGCTGTATTTATAAATGTTAATAAAGTGCAAACTGCCTTTTTTTTTTTGAGAAAGCTGTGGGTTTTTTCATTTCACAAAACAAACCCTACCATCTCAGAGTTCTAGGCATTGCTGTGTATTTTATTAATGCCAGACACGCTTGTGTTAGAAGCAGTGTTTGAGTGCTCCTAACATTTTTCAAGTGACACCAGCAAGACTTGTAAAAGCTTTACAAGCTTTAGTCAACCAGCATATACACGATTCATGAGAATTATTCTGGGGAAACTATTTTCTGCTTCACTGATACTGCAAGGAGACAGTCCAGTAGGTAGGGAAAGACAGCCATGCCTTATGCCTTGCCTTCCCTTCCCAAGGAATCAAGGGCACTTTACCTGAGCGGAATTCACACGAAGGCTTGGCAAAGAGCATCCTGCCTGTCCCTGCTTACAGTGTGAAAGGGCCAAGGACAGCCTCTCCCTCTTTTCTGAAGCCTTACTCACTCCACTACTCCCAGTTCATATTTAGCGCTGGGCATCTCACGTCACTGGAGAAAACTGTCACATCTTACTGACGTTGAGCTACTGTCCCTGCTGTGTGGTTTCTGACCCTGTATTCCAGTTAAAGGTGGTTCATCTTTTCGGGTACAGAACCTGAAGGGAAAGAAGTAAATTACAGCACTATGACTGTCAGCTACCTGCAGCATGTACTTACTTGCATTGTCTCTGTTGGCCATGGCGTTCATTCCAATATTGTCAAACTTAGACCCGGCGTTTTCATCCAGCAGATAGCCAAACTTTAAATAAAGAGAGAAATGTTGGTATTCTGTTACAAAGCAACAGGTAAAATGCTTGATCACTTTTTGTTAAGCACTGATCAAACTCACCTCTTCTGCAGATGCCAGTATACCAGCATCTTGGAGTTTCCTCTTCTTTCCTCGGCTGGATCCTTCAAACAAAGAGTAGTATTCTTATGAGACAGAACTTCAAGTCCCCAAAGACACTAAAACAAAGTTTTACCATGTTTTAAATTTTTAAAACTTTTCTTCATGAGGTCATCTGAATTAGCTACGTTGGGAACCTTTGTTACCCACCTTCCCTAAAAGAAAAGGAAAAAAGTCTCCAAGCAAGTATTAAATAGGACAACTCTGTGCACCAGGTGTGAGTAACAGATGCACAAACCACCAGTACAACTCCACCCTACTTCAAAATTCCTCCTTCAACTCTCAGCTCTTCAACAGCAGATTGTTACTCTGAATTATGCTGGTTGGGGGACAACCTCCTTTTCATTTATGGTTTATTTAAATCTGAACCTAGATCCAAAATGTGATAATCTACTGTAGTAAATCTCTGATTCCAAAGTTCTTTGGACTCTTTTATTTGTATTACGCTTTCATGTCAGTGTTTTCTTACCTTCCAGTGATCCCGCAAAAGTCGTATCTTTCTTTTTCTTGCCCTTTTTACTGACAGATTTCAGTTGCTTGTCATTGTTTGGGTCTGATAGAAAAAAAAACCCAAATACATCAGTCTCCAACTCTCACACCATGTACATGTATTTAAAGTGCAGCAGAGACTAAAATTCCTTTTTAGGCATATTTGCCATATTGGTCCAGGTCTTTAAAAGGCAGTGCACACAAGCAAATCTAGTATTTCTTCAAGCTAGACAATTAAAAATTGGTCTGTGGTGTGCTGTTCTTTATGCTTTTTTCCACAGCACCAGAAGGGAATGATACTAGGACACATAAAATACAAAAGCTAGAAGCAGGCATTAGGTAAACCTTGAATGTCTGTGTGGTAAGTTTGGTGAATTAATAATCTCATGAAAGATTGTGTTAACAACTGTATGAACAGTTTACCTCTTTTACCCTCGGTCATCTTCCTGTGACCTTTAGTTACTCATTTAAGTAGTCCATTAATCTGTGTTTTTCCAGCCACATGCTTTGTATTCTGTGTAAACTGTGCTTTTCAGTTGAACAAGTAGCACCATGCAGGTGCAAAAATCAGTTACTACTACAGTAGTAATAAAAACTTGAGTGCATATCTGTATTATAAGAGTAAGCTGTTACTTGTGAGACTGCAATTGAAGTAAAAGTTACTTCATCTAAAAGAAATCAACATTAAAGAAACAAAAAAATTACCAATTACCATTTTTTTTAGTTTTCTCTTTGAGCTCTTTAAGTATTAATGCCTACTGCAGCCAGTTATTTGTGTATAAAGCTACTTTTGCTATGCCAGTGTTTTCAGAATGAAAGAAACATTTCTCATTTGGAAGTTCTTACACCCAGATGCCTAATTCCCACTCTCACCTAGGAGACTGTGCCAGGAAATGCTTCCCTTAAGACTTCATTGTACAGAGAAGGACTTGTCATTTCTTTGTTTAAAAGCCAAGCTTCCCACCTAGATAGCTAAATTGGAATTTGCATATGTAGTTACATATTAGATGACCTATTTTTAAAGCCTTTTCTCTGTGTTTTTTAGTAATAAATGGCACTTTACCTAGGTCGTTATCATCTTCAGACACATCCATAAATACACCTCCCTCTTCATCCATATCCTCTTCAAAGTCATCCTCCATACTTCCCAAGGAGACTTCCTCATCATCCAGATCACTGAAGTCATCTTCATCATCAGAATCCTCCCAGTCAGCACCAGATCCCTCACCACTCTGGCCTTTCTTGCCGCCTTTGGCATTTTTTTTTATATTACTAAAAGAAGATGTAACAAGCTTAGCACTTCATCTGGAAAAGCACTGTTTGCATCTAGATGACATCTATCTACTGGCAAACACTATGTTAGGAAAGTTCAGTGTCATTGCAAACTACTGCAAATGTAGGCTATAACCTAAAATATATGTATTATACACTGAGCCACGTCTTCAACATTAGTATAGGGAGCTGTATTATAAAAGTCAACTATTTTAAGAACTTCTGGACAGAATCCTATTTTGAAATTAGCCAAAATGTCAGCTTCAGTATTTTATCTCCTCTGTGTCTTTGTTCCTTTTCAGAAAGTCTTTTCTGTAAAACACACAAACTGCTCTGTTAAACACCAGTCAAGATCACAAAAATGCTTCAGGTTTCACTAGGAGTTTAGTCTTTAACTCTCCCGTCACCTCAAGGGAAAAAGTCTCTGTGCAAATTCAAACACTGCATTATAGATACTTTGAGTAAAATAGAGGCTACTTCATTATTTACAATTGGACTCGATGATCTTAAAGGTCCTTTCCCACCTAAATGATTCTATGATTATTGAAACTTCTGACTTCAGGAGAACTGAGCTCTCTGACTCTGGATTTCACAAAGCTTATTAACTGTGTTAGGTCCAGTTACAACCAGTCCTTATGGCAGCAGTGCTTCCTTTTGTACTTGGTAATTCTCGAATAGAAACCTGAGACAATGAAAAACAAGACTTTACACTGCTTACTGGGTCCCTACAGGTCTCATGTAAGGACTATAAGCATCACAAGGTCATCACGATCCGTTATGGGACACGCAGAAAACCAGCATTACTCAGTGTAAAACTGATACTGCCTTTTTTGCAAGGTGATATTCTGAGCCTTTCTGAAAAAGGTCTATCTAGTTTCAGAGAGTAAAACTCTATGTAAGATATTAAGACAAGAGGAATAAGAACCAATCTGAAGTCTTACCCAGCAAAATCAAGGTCATCCTGGCCAACAATGGCATTATCAGCAGCTTCAAATGTATCTAGGGAGAAAGACAAATGTTGTTACTACAAGACATATGAAGTCATTGCATCCAGTAAGTACATGGACCTGTTGGAGCAAGTCCAGAAGAGGGCCACAAAGATGACCAGAGGGATTGAGCACCTCTCCTAGCATTGAAGTTGTTCAGCCTGGAGAGGAGAAGGCTTCAGGGTGACCTTATTGCAGCCTTGCAGTACCTACAGGATGCTACAAGAGAGCTGAGAGAGACTTTTTTCCAAGGGCATGAAGTGAGAGGACAAGGGGGAATGGCTTCAAACTGAAAGAGAGTTTAGATTATGTATTAGGAAAAAATTCTTTACTGTGAGGGTAGTAAGGCACTAGAACAGGTTGCCCGGAGAAGCTGTGGATGCCCCATCCCTGGAAGTGTTCAGTGCCAAGTTGGATGGGGCTTTCAGCAACCTGGTCTAGTGGAAGGTGTCCCTGCCCATGTAGTGGGGGTGGAACAAGATGATCTTTAAGGTCTCTTCCAACCCAAGCCACTCTATGATTCTAGCATTGCAAAATATCTAATCTTTAGATACAGGGTCATTATTTTAAGCTTCTGAATTTATGAAGCAAATTCTCATTAGAGATACTAACAATAAAAGACAAACACAATTAGTAACAGATTCTTGTCATAACTAAGACCATATTAATTGAGTCACTAAGTAAGGACCCTGATACAAGAATTCAGAATTATCTTGAAATACTGTAGAAAATAGTTATAGAGCTAACTGGGTTGTTTAAAAAATACGTATAAGTAGATTTTGAAATAATAAAAGAATAGACATTTCCTGGTACACTAACAAATTTAAATTCTGGAACAAATAATACACTCATTCCAAAGCAAAGTACATACTACAGAAGAGCTAAGATTACTGCAGAAGTTTGCCAACGACCTTACTGAACTCATAACCTCATGAAAGATGTTAGAAACGACGAGAGAAACTGTAAGCAAGATTGAAAAAGGCCAAGCAGTGAAGAAAAAACAGAGGCAAATGTTACATGCTGTTAGGAAAGGTTACTCAGACTACATTAGGAAAAGAACAAAAGGGCATGAACTGCCATTCATGGGTGTAAGTTCAAAATCATACAACTTCCAGCCATTCAAATGAGCTGACTACTGCAGTGGTGGGAGCAAGAACTCCCTTGAGAAGTGGCCACCCAGCTGGCTCACACGGTGGGTAGCAGGAACTGCTGTCTGCAGGAGCATAAAGGGCAACTGGAAAGCCAGTTGTCTCCCACTCCCATATTCCTCTATCTGGTTATTTTACACAATATGAACTATAAAAAGGATACATTAATAAGTTGAAAAAGCAAGGAATACTGGGATAGTTACTGCAAGGAAGAACACAGCCTTACCCAATGCTCTTTCAAATTCATCATCATCCACATCTTCCACGCTTTCTTCATCATCCAGACGCTTTTGTTTCTCTCTCTTCTTATCGAACTTTGAATAAAATCTGAAATAATATATTGCTCTCAGACACAACCTGCAAATTGTTTCCCATGTATGTTGCCAGTTGAAAACTGTAAGTGATGGTTTCAAACATACCTAAAATCAAGAGATTTGTATTTCCTTTGTTTTTCAAAGAATCAGACACTACTGTAATATTTAAAACAATAACATTCCATTGGCCAAACATGCCAGAAGTTATTTTTAACACAATGAATTTATAAAAGGGCACAAGAAAGATGTAAAAATCTGCCTTAGACTGAGAAGGAAGAAAGGATCAAGTTCAACTTGAATACAATTGGGAAAAAAATATAAAAGATATTCACCCATCAAGTTTTATTAAATTTTGTCCCATAGCACTCTTCTTTTGGGCCTTAGTTTTATCTTCTGTCAGCCATTTTCACCTTCATTTCATGTTAAAGAATCACCAAACAAAGAAAGCAATTTTGACCATATAAAAAAGAGTACTTTTTACAGAAGACTTTAAATGTGTAATCTCAGTTTCAGCCATCTTCAATGTAACAATACTGCTAACTTTTCAGACAGGGGTATGTTTTTAAGATGCTTTTCTTTAATCTCAAAACTAACACTACTATTTTATTTATTTATTAGTATTATATTCCTCAATATTATAGTAGCAATTAATTTAAAATAAATGAAGTTAATTCAAATACTAATTTCCTAAGAAGACACAGGTAACCAGTATTTTGATCTAATAAAAACAAATCTTTGCTAAATGCATATCACTTCAATTTTAGTACTACAACTGCATTTTTACATCATAATCTGAAAGGAAATTCAAAGAAACAGAAAGAACTATGAGTAACAAAAAATTAAATACTCTGTAAAATAGCTCCTCTGACTTTTTTTGCTTTGTTCCATTCTAATAAGCTTTGATGCTAATAACATAAACCAGCTATATTCCAGCTTTCATTATATATACCTCTAATGCATAAGAATTACAACCCACAAGATATTCACCATTACCCATTACTTAAGGCTTCTTTATTGTAATGTCAACTTACTTAATTTTGGACTACAAGCCCCGATTGCCTTTGTTCATTGGTGATATTCTTTCCTAAGTGCTTTTGACAAACGTTAAAATTATGTCCAAGAAAAGCACTATCATCTTAAGTCACTCAAATTAATCAAAATTCGCAAATACTTGAAATACCAGAGATTACTTACAAAATGCAGTGGGTTTTAATGGCATTGCACTAAAATACCAACACCTAAAATGAATGTTCACAAGTATTCCACTACCTGTGAAAGAACACTTCATCCACTGGGATTTTGCTTTCATCTTTGGCCCGGAATTCCTTACTGTTGACTGCAAAAACAAAAAAAAAGAACTGATTTTACCTCAAGTTGAAATAATGGTTATTCTTTTCAGAGGTTAAGCAGCACACACAGACAGAAGCAAACACAGGGTGTCATCCATTCAATAATGGGGAGCTTTTCTGAAAACCTCTTCAAACTAACAGTGTATATAGTGTACTCCAGTGTGAAGTATGGAGAAGACCCTATGGAAACACTCAAATGGCACAGCTCTAACCAGGTTCTCAGTTATGTATCAGCAAGGCAGGGGGTTGCAATCACCGCAGCAGGAATACATTTAAAACAATAACGGGAAAAGAAGTAGGGAGTAAGATGAACCTGCTGTCACGCACTAAAACACTGAAATCACTTCTGCCCAGCATTCCCTGGCAGTAGAAATGCTTGTCAGGAGCTGCAGAGCAGGACCATGCACCAGCTGAGCACACTGAGGAAGGGATCAAGCCTCAACCTGCCTCCATTTCTGAGGAACTGAGGCAAAACATGACACTGCAACAGCAGATCAACTAGGGTAATGAATGACCAGGTTCCCCGTGGAGGAGCTTTTTACCCTCTCACATTCCCCTTCCCTCCTCCTCACAAGTAAATCAAAAGAAGAAAGGCTACAGATTACCTCAGTAGGTACAAATTATAATCACTTCTAAGTGACAATGGGTCCAAGTTTCTGAAACCAGATCAGCCTACTCAGAGGACTCTTCAAATGAATAGCAGAAGGTACCAGAGGATTTGCAATCTCAGCTCCCTACACTTCATCAGAGATCAGCTACATGCAACAGCTGCAGACTTTTGTAGCTGTATTAATATATCCATATTTTTGTATCATGTTTCATTTGTAAAACACTTAAATTCCCCAAATTCTCTCCTAAATCCTCAGTCTGCTCCTTCAACTCAGAATAAACTAAAGAATGTGACAAACTCTATAGGCTAAAACTCCTATTTTAAGCTTTACCAGCCATAAAACCAGCCATAAAAGTACATCAGTACTTACTAATCTGCGTAACTAAAACCTCTCTGCAACACAACAGACCCAAAGCTGGCAGGAAAGCACATCCCTGGGAATGCTACAGAGACTCTACTGCAGAAGATGGTACCTCTTCTGTCCTCAAGCAGCATGTTTTACTGATAGTTTGCCCTGGTTTTTTAACTGCTGGTTCTTACACCAAACCCTGCTCTTGACTGTTGGAAATAGTGGGACTGGACAAAAGGCAGCTTATTCCTGGAGGCAGGAAGACTATTAGCAAAATAACAGTGCTAAAGATACCTTACACTCTTCCTAACAACAGCTGCAGCTGTAGCATTGTATGGAGTAATACCATTCAGTGAAAGAGCTTAATGTGATTTAAATAATTATATAGATCCATTTTTCTGGTATGTAAGCCATTTTTCAATCATAATAAACAGAATAAAAATGGCTATAGAGTAACTGACTTTCTCTATGTCATTTTTTCTTAAAATGATTCAGTGGATCCAAAGTTCCATCTGTGGAGATTCCATACATCCTTACAAGAAGATGAGGTCTGATCCTGAAGATCAGGCACCACCACTGCACTCCTGATGGATGGCACTTTCTTTTATCGCTAAGACAAACAGCACAGATAGTGCAGATGACACATCTACATCAATCAACCAAGGATTTTTTAGTCATCATAATCTTAACTGAATTAAGGGGCTGACTTACCTGCAAGGTTCTGCATATCCTTCATAAACTGCTTCTTCTTTGGCTGCATTACCACACTGCTGGTGTTTTCTGTATCAGAATATAAATCAGAGAGGAATATTTATTTTATGACTATTGATAGAGAACTGTTAGGAGTGGCTGACAGACCAGTGGGTTGTGCTGCCATCCATAATGACCTTAAGAGGCTGGAGAAAAGGGCTGACAGAAACCTCCTGCAGTTCAATAAGGGCAAGTGCACAGTCCTGCACTAACGGAGGAGCAACCCCAGGTACCAGTACACAATGGGGGCTGCCCAGCTGGAAAGCAGCTTGGCTAAAAACACCCTGGTAGTCCAAGTGGACACATAGTTCACCATGAGCCAGCACTGTGCCCCTGCAGCAAAGAAGGCTGATGGAATTCCTGGCACTTGTTCAACCACAGTTGGAGCCCTGTGCCCAGGTCTGGGCTCCCCAGTCAGACACGTGCATACTGGAGAGAATCAAGGGATGGGTCACTAAGTTGATGAAGGAGACTCCATCTGAACATCAGGAAACACTTCTGCACTGTGAGGGCAACTGTGTGCTGGCACAGGTTGCACAGAGAGGCAGTGGAGTCTCCACTCTTGGAGACACTCCAAAGTCATCTGGACAGTCTGCTCCAGGTGTCTCTGCTTGAGCCCATGACTTCAGAGGTCCCTTCCAGCCTCAGCCATTCTGCAGTCTTTACATCTCCCTATCCCTTGCTTATTCCTGCAAAGTCAGCAGTTCCGCACTGCAGGTGTGAGGGGATGTGACTGTTGGCTGGTTCTGGGTTGCAGACATCTCTCTTGCAGCCTTGAAGACTGATGCCACTCCTCTGTTCCACCACATGCACCCCAGATACTTGACAAGGCCAGTCGGAGAGAATGAGAATTTGGACAGCACCCATAACCAAGATCACATGGTACAGGGAAGTGCCTACCTTTGCCTTTACTGAGTTTGGGATTTCTGTACACAAAGCGATCCAAGAATCTCATTAACGTGAAATCCTGCAAAGGGTCACCAGAGTACTGAATGTGATTTCCCTGAAAGATGGAAAAAGCCAAAAACCATTAAGGTCTTCATTTTAGGAAGACACCATCTAAACACAGAGGACTCAGTCAGCTCAAGAACAATATTAAAACATACTTTATAAAGATAAGGACTTGGGGATACTAAACCACATAACCCTGACCAGGTTTTTCCTTTTGCAATTTCAATATTTTCTAACTAAAACACACCTCCTCCACTTTGTTTCAGTGATAAACTGCCTTGCAATGTACTGTGCTAACAGCAATTAATACTCAGCATCATTTCAATACCATATATTCAAATGAAAAATAAATATTTAAAATACATATTTGTATAGGTTTGAGCACTTTTGGCATGGTACTACAACAGTATTTTTAAAAGAATTTGCCCCTGTAGTAGGGCTCCCCATGTTTTAAATAAATAAATAAAAAGATACAAAAAACCTCTTAATAAAGCTTTAAGAATCCCATAATACCTACACTTCTACAAAGTTAAAATTTTTGAGAGCAGTCTCCTTTACATATAATGCTGCAATTCCATGCAAAGCTTGGCATTTGAGTATATGATAGAGTTCTGCAGAGCTGCTAGTTACCCACAAAGTGCAAGGAGACTTAATAATGTATTTTTTTCAAATGGCAAAAGACACCTAACACAAAGTATCAAACTTCAAAGCAACAAACAAGCAAAAGCACTTACTTCTAGTATTGTTTTTGCAAACAAGGCCACAGATGGATGAAAATGTTCAGAAAGCTGAAAAACATGAGTAATTTATTTCTAATTAAAAAGTATGTTTTAAGATCACTCCATGACTCACCAAATAACAGACATACACATAGTAGTGCAAGGCTGATGTGCTCTGCACTTCAACAACTGAAGAACTTCAAGTTCTAATCTTTTTTCTGCATTAAACACATTTTCACTTACAATTTTAAGTCAACGCTAGAAAGCTTCAATCATCAAAGCTAAAATCCAATAGTCAAAAAATATTATTATTGTCCAAATCTTCACTTAAAAAATTCCTATTCCCTACTCAAGAACATCAGTATTGTATGGAACATATACAAGCTTAAAGCTGAACAACGTGTCAGCTTTAACCTTTCTCTTGTTACTCAAGTAGCTACTTCAAGAATAACCAAGTTCTTTTTCTCTCTTCGTACAAGGGCCACACTAATAAACACAGCAACAGCAGTGCGAGAATATCCTACCTTCTTCAGTTCCCAAAGGCTTGTACTTTCAGCACCACAGTATAAAGGACTTCGGTGCATAGGATCATAGGAAGTTCCACTCTTCCTGCCTGAGGGGTGGACGGGAGCAAAACAACTTAAATTTTCTCAGGCAACTTTACAAGAGTATTATTCTCATTTCCCCATGACAGTAATGCTGCCCATCACTCCCAGCTGGACAAGCCAGGTGTGGGAAACAGAGGAGTAAAAACTTCTGCAGTTAGTGGTGGGTTTGATTTACAACCCTGGAAGAAACTAGGTCTCGCATAATTGACAGAGGTTTATAGACCTTAAGCAAGAGAATCACAAACCTATTTTTCTATAGTTACAAGTAAAAGTATGTGTTGGGTGTTATGGTGAAGGGTTTTAAGTATAATAATGTGATTTTATAGTTTAAGTTAAGAATTTAGATGTTATAATAGAAGTATCTGCGTGTACGTGACCTGACAAGTTATTGGTCAAGACACAGCTGCACTGCAGTGAGAAGTACCACAGGTGGAGGTCGTAAAGCCAAAACAAAGTTTCATTTTAAGTGCCTATTGGATTAGAAAGTTACAAATGGCCATGGAACCCTGAATTTTGTGACTATACGCCATTATTATGATTTATTGCAAATCTCACGCCTCGAGACTGTTGTCTTATTTCTTATTTTAAACAATAAATCCTGTGTAATTGCATAGCCCCATCTCTCTTAAGTAAATAATCCGACAGGAGACCCAAAGAGCGGGATCCAATACCAGGGGTTCATCTGGCAGCAGGAAAAGGCTGTATTCAGCTGCCCTTCACAGTGCATGATCAGGCGCACAGGCTGAGTTCCTACCTGCTTCCAAGGAAGGCCCTGGAAACCCCTGGCCTGTTCCCGAGGGCCTTCAGGGAGGAGTGAACCTGGGCACAAGTTCAAAGATGGACAAACTGTTCTAGCAGGCTTCACAAGCGACAGAGCAGCTACACATCCTAACCTTGGCTACACTGCTCGGAAGATGTTTGAACGTGGAGGCAAAGAATTCCAAGCCTGTTAACCGCTAAGGCACGAATAATGTGTTTATTACAAACTGCATGAAGTGAAACACACTAGTCATAGAGTTTTTTCATCACTGCTGAGGTAACAGATAAATTGAGCTGACTGGTTGCTTTCAACCAAACTTCATCTAAAAACTAAAATAATGATTTAATCACTTAATCTTACAAAACTCTTGATCAACATGTCACTGTTATGGACCCTTAGCTGTCAAATTATATATTTTCTTGCCGATTTACCTCCCATATTCAGATGATGCACCCACGAGGCTGTTGAATTTGAATTGTTTGTTTTAGCAGAACTTTCCATTGTACTTCTCTTTTCATCTTCTACTTCTTTGTCGGCATCCACAAATTTTTCCTCATCCTCTTCAGCCTCTTCTTGATCCTTAAAGCACTCTTCATCATCTGACTCCTAAAAAACAAAAAACGTTAGCGAACAGCTTTTACTTTCCAGATTTACTCTGATTTTTTAGAAAAATGCACATAAAGTTCTTGAGCTACTTATAAAAATCTAAACAAATGATGGCTGATGTTTAAGAAATAGAGATTTTTGTCCTTGATACGGCACTTAAAATTGAACTTTACTGCTTAGAACACACAAATGTAATGGTCCCTCCCCACCTCAAGAAACATCTTAGCAAATGGTTACTAATAAACAAGTTAGGGAAAAGTGCTTATGAAAACAGCTCTTATTGAAAAAGCAATGAGATAAAGAAACCATCTTATACCACGTGATCCTGTAACTGGACCCTTAACTCTGGTTTTACTTTCAGGAGCTCAGACAGAAGGTACAGGGTTCCACAAATGAAGGGTGGCATTTGTCCACAGGTGACTTGAAGTAGCCTCTTCACAAAGGCCTTCACGCGCCGTAGCACTACATCTGCCTTCAGAGACTTATAGACAAGATTTAGAAACATGGATGGCTTTGAGCATGTTGCTAAAGCAGGATCTAGAAGCTTCCTGCAGGACACACAGGAGAAAATATTGCTGATTGTCATAATGCACACAGGAGAACAAGTGCTATTAACAACCATTATCTACATTTTTCAGATTGCCATCTAGAAGACTAAAGACAGTTTGCTCCCCTCTACTCAAAACCATTAAGATCAACCCTGAACTGTCAAGAGCTGTGTAGTATTTCTGGAATATATGAGACACTGAAGATTAAAAAAAAAAAAAGCTGCCTCAGTAAACAAAATATTGTAAGAAAATATAAAGAAACTGAGTTCAACTGAAAACAGTTTCAAAATTCGAGATGTTCAATGTTGAGAAACTAATCTGATTTGTTCGTATGTTTAAAAAAAATAGGAAGAAAATGGTTAGACATCAGCACACTTCACAATCAGATCAGACATTTGTACTGGCAAGTTCATTTTCTGCTCCAATTTTTTCCAGGCTGCCAGGCATGGTAAGACCTTAAACACATTGCACATTCTCAGGGAACCTGAATTCCCTTTTTAAAAAATCAGTAACTTCCCCTTATTTAACTAAACAGAAGCCTGTAAGGATCCTATAAAGAGTCTAAACAATCAGCTGGGGACAAAACAAAAAGTAGTATTTTTATAACACAAGGCTTTCCAGCTACACAAATTAAATCATCTAAAGAATTTGTTAACACAATATTCCCCCTCCTCAAAATAAGAAAAAAAAGGAAACAAGATCTTAGGCTATTTACAGGCCTAATTTACAGGCCTAATTACTTTGCAGGCTAGTACCTGTAAAAGTGATTTCAGAAGAAACAGTTATCAATTAGTTTCAAATAACATCTGGAATTAATACAAGCCACCAGAAAAGTGGCAAAATGCATGCTGCATTCTCAGAACCTATCACTATCATTTATTTTATCCTCATGTTAAATCAAAGAAATCACATGCATTTTCTTCCAGCTCATACAAAACATCAGAAATTTTAGCCAATGAGACACAAAACTAGCCAGATCTTAAAAGCAAAATAAGTGTTTCTATGATGTTAAATTAATGGTGACTACCTCTTAAAATGAAACGTACATAAACATGCAAACCTGACACTTACTTGTACAGCGCTGCATAGTACCTATCCGATACAGTCTGCTGAGAGTCCATCACTTGAAACAGCAGCATCAGGGCCTGGACACTGGTACTGAAGTTCACAAGATGAAGAACTTTGAACAAGGTGTTCATTTGCTCTTTCACTTTCTCATCACCAGTCTCAGCATAAGGGTAAGCTCTGTTTACCCCGCAAAGAAGAGCACTGAGCATTTTGGATTCAACATCTTTTTTCTTAATACAGTTTCGGAAAAAGCAGAAGTACAAAGTTATCAGCTTGTTAGCCAATGCACTTTCTTCATGACTGAGGACTATCTGATTTAGGAAGCAGATGGCATAATATTGAGTTTTCACATTGATGTTTGAGCGGTACAAAAGCCTCTCCACCTCACTGCACACTACTCCCTTCATATTTGGATGCTTGTGAAGTAACGTCTCTAAAAGATACGAGGCTTTGGTGGCGATCTTGTTCTGAGGGTCACCCAGTTTATTCACCAGCAGAATCAGCAGAGCTTTCTCCTGCTCCGGCTTGTTACAAAGAAGCTCGTGGGAAACTGCCAGCGCTCGGGATTTCGTGGCTGTCAGACAATCATGGCTCATTGTTTCCAATGCCTGCACAAACTCTGCTATCTGCAGCTTCAGGTGATGCTCAAAGTACCAAAGTATCAACCGCCTGTCTCTTGAATCCTTGTTGCCACTCGACATCTGCACGATGTTGTTAAGCGGTCGCTGCGAGAAAGACCATAATTTTCGATTGTCTGGTAAGATATCTGTAATGAGAAGCTCCTTGAAAGTATCTAAAGCCATAAGGCTCTGCTGCCTGCTGCCCTTTTTCTTTATGAGATTTATCAAGTTCTCAACAAACTGGAGACTGTGGACAGCACTGTCCTGGATGAGAAGGGTCATCGCTGCCATCCTGTCAGCCAAGGTACCCGAGGACACAACAGTTTTAATCCACGCCGAGGAGGCCCCCTTCTGATAGTCTGTCTTATTCTTAAACAGGTCTGTCTCACGTTCATACAGCTTTTGGGCCAGGGCCTTATACTTGGACAAAAGTGCCTGATTCTGTGGCTCTGGAGAAAATTCATTGGTGTATTCTAGATCATACCATTTGCCCCCCGGTTTGATCAGTATTGCTTGCCTAGCATGAAATTCAAAATCTTCTTCCAGCCTTTCTTTCTTTGTTGAAGGCTGTTGGCCCTGATCACCTCCAGCCTGCTTCTTTTTGCTGTCTTTCACACCGCTTGCCTTTTCCTTTCCTTTTTTCTCTTTCTTCCCCTCTAGCGAAGGAGGATTAGTTTCCTTCTTGCTTTTCTCTTTCTTTGGAGGCTTCTCTTTCTCCTTGCCGCCGCCATCATCCTCATCCCCCTCCACCACCAGGCAACTCTTCGCATACTTGCTGAGCCCCAGGGAGCTGACGAACGCCTCCAGCTCTCCTTCCTTCAGGTCATCGATTGTGTCCTTCTTGCCGCCGTCCACCAGCTCGCCCTCCTCGTCCACGGCACACAGCATGAGGTAATCTTGCTGCGGAGGCAGGGCACAGCTGTCACGGGCAGATCTGGTGCAAGATCTGCCAACACTCCCAAGGGTTCCCCATTGAATCCCAGAATGGTTTGGGTTGGGAGGGACCTTAAAGACCATCTAGTTCCAACCCCCCTGCCATGGGCAGGGGCACCTTCCCCTATACCAGACTGCTCAGAGTCCCATGCAGCCTGGCCTTGGACACCCCCAGGGATGGGGCATCCACAAGTTCTCTGGGCAATCTGTCCCAGAGCCTCACCACCCCCTAAGCAAAGGACTTATTGCCAACACCTGAGTGGGACCCCGCACACCTCGCGCCCCAAGGGCCCGTCCCGGGATGGGGCTCCCGGCCGCCCACGTGCTCCCGCTCCCTCCCGCCCGCTCCCTTACCTTGGTGCCGCCGAGGCGCAGCACCTCGTCCAGCGTGAACGCTCCCGCATCTCCGCCTTCTCCTTCTCCTCACCGTCGTCGTCGCCCTCCTCCTCGCCGCTGTCGCCGCCCGCCTTCCTGCGGTCCCTCACGCCGAAATCCCAGAGCGTCGCCGCCATCGCCGCCCGCCGGAAGGATTCCGCGCACCGCGTGACGCGCGTCCGGCCGGTGGCCCGGCCTCACGCAGGCGGCGGGCACGGGGCGGAGAGGACGGAGCAGGAGGACGAGGAGGAGGAGGAGCGAGAGAAGCGGGAGAGCGGGAGCCGCAGCGGGAGCCGCTGCCATGGTGCTGCTGCTCGCGCGCCGCGCGCTGCTGGCGGGCCGCCGGCGGCTCCCCCGTCCCGCCGCCCCTCCCAGGGTGAGCGCCGCTCTCCCCCCTTTCCCTGCCGCTCCTCGCGGGGCCGCCCGCCCTGAGCCCCTCTCTCCCCTCTCTCCCTCCTTCTCCCCCTCTCTCCCCCTCTCTCCCCACAGCTCCGGCGGCGGTGGCGGCGGCTCTGCTCGGGCGCGGGGGGCGAGGCGGAGGCGCCGACGGGGACGGGACGATGCTGCGGCACCTGGCGCGCAAGCTGCGGGCCAGCGGGCCGGTCACGGTGGCCGAGTACATGCGGGAGGCACTCACAAACCCCGGCCAGGTGCGCCCGGGGCGCGGGCCGGGCCGGCGGGGGGGCCGTGCCTCGCCCCGCCGCTCACCCGCGCTCCCGGCCCCTGTGCCCGCTTCCCTCCCGCAGGGTTACTACAACCCGCCGCGGGGGCGGCGTCGGCGAGAGCGGGGACTTCATCACCTCGCCTGAAATAAGTCAGGTGTTCGGAGAGGTAATGCAGTTCCTTGCATCTTAAGTAATTTTTTTTTTTTCACTTTATCTACGGGGGGCTGGCTAGGATCCTGGTGGACAACAAGCTGTCCATGAGCCAGCAGTGAGCCCTTGTGGCCAAGAAGGCCAATGGACTCCTGGGGTGCAGCAGGAAGAGCATGTGGCAAGCAGGTCAAGGGAGGTGATGCCTGCCCTCTGCTCAGGTCCCTGGTGAGGCACATCTGGAGTGCTGTGTCCAAGCTCTGGGCTCCTAGGACAAGAGAGACGTGGAGCTCCTGGAGCAGCTCCAGTGGAGGGTAACAAAGATGATTAAGGGACTGGAGCATCTCTCTTATGAGGAAAGGCTGAGGAGCTGGGCCTGTCCAGCCTCAGGAAGAGACACTGAGAGGGACCTGCATCAATGTCTGTGAGTATCTGAAGGGAGGTGCCAAGAGGATGGAGCCAGGCTGTGCTCAGTGGTGCCCAGCAATAGGACAGGAGGCAATGGGCAGAAACTGATGCACAGGAAGCTCCACCTGAACATGAGGAAGAACTTCTTTACTGGGCAGGTGTCCACGCACTGGTACAGATTGCCCAGAGAGGTTGTGGAGTCTCCCTCACCAGAGACATTAAAGAACCATCTGAACACAATCCTGTGCCATGTGCTCTGGGATGACTCTGATTGAGCAGGGAGGTTGGTCCAAATGGCCCAGTGTGGTGCCTCCCAACCTTACCTATTCTAGGATTCTGTGATTTCCATGCCAGTGTTCAGATACCTTACCAATGTCAAAATACTTGAGTAGCAATGATAAGATTCAAGTTATTTTCCGAGGGAAAAACTGATTTTGAGGGAGGAAGGAGTGTTTTGTTTTTCTGAAAGCCCTTTCATGTGTGTAGTCTGAAACACCATCTGTGCTTAGTAACACTTTAATACAGAACTTGCTTATAAATAAAAAGAGTTATGGTGGTTTTCCAGTGTGAAAACTCCCCTCAAAAAAAATCTCCAGAGTTTGATCTGGCTCATTCTGGTTTGTGTATCATTTCCAGCAGTGAAGAGTGGCTAAATTCTGTTCTCAGTGATGCTTTGGTAAATTCATTGTCAGGAAGAACAGTTGTCCAGAGGCACTTCAGCACTGATCTGCATTTGAGCCTTAAGTAAAAGTTCTTGCTCCAGCCAGAACAGAGTCCCCACATTTACTGATGGAGAGTTGCTTCTGTTGGGCTGACAGCAATCGGTCAACAGTTTTAATACTTAAGAATGTGAAGTTATGTATCATAATTCTTAATTTTAAAATATGGAGACAGAGTGTCACCATGTTACCTTAGTTATTATCAGACAGAAGGCAGATACGATTTTCCACAAGTGCTGAAGTTACTGCTGTAACCTCTGTGTTGTTTCTCACTGACAGTTAATAGGAATATGGTACATTAGTGAATGGATGGCCATGGGCAAACCAAACACCTTCCAGCTGGTGGAGCTGGGCCCAGGGAGGGGCACCCTTACCGACGACATATTGCGGGTAGGTGAAAACTACTCACATTCTTTGTTTCTGGCTTTAGTCCATTGATGCCTTTTCCTGGTCTTAAAATCAAGAGTCATACACGGTTAGAAGGGGAAAAGGGATTTTACCTTGGTATTTATTTTAAGGATCCTTAGGTGTACACGTCCAGGTCATATGCATCGAGATGCACCCCGCCAAGTCTATCTCTGTCTCCCCCCCCAACATTGGGTATAACATTATAGGCTTTTCTAATTAGCATATCTATCAAAGATTCCCCAATGAGAGGCTCAAGTGAGCCCCCCTCCCCAAGGAGCCTTCCCCTGGATGGTTCTATCTTGGTTTACAGAATGTGTTCTGGAGAGGACCTTGGGGTCTGGGGCACACTGATCCCTAGCTACGAAGCTTCTAAAATGTTTGGTCTCTTAGCTTGACAAACAAGTCCAAGAATGTAGGCAAAAAGCACTAGGAATACAGAAGTTGTAAAAAGGTATAACAGGGGTATAAAAGAAAAGGCAAAAATCTTCATGGCATCACCATAGCCACAGTGAAATCTGAAGGGATGGTGTTTTGCTGTCAGGGTTTACCTTTCCCTAGTAACCCGATCACTTCAGTCAGGTTGGCAGCTCAGACTCTAATCAGAATAGATGAGTTTCTGGGACCAGGGCTCTCAGGTGAAAGCAGAACAGGGGCCAGCGTGTGCACGCTGTGCAGACACACCCGTGACCTTCCAAACACCACTGGATAGAAGGGGAGGGCAGGAATATTCCCTTCTTAATTATTTCTGTGTAGGAAAACATTATCCAAACTGAAAACCATCTAGGAAGGTGTTGCTATGTGCAACTGGGATGGATCCTTAGTGCAAGGAACAGAAGCTGGGAGGACAATAACACAGGAATGAAATTGAGTTAATTCCTTTGGGGATTTCAGGGGCTTATTTCTTTTGAGTTAACCCTTTGTGCTCAGTCATGCTTGCATGGCTGTCTTAATTAAAATGCTGCTGACTCATAAACAGATTGCTAATGGGATTTAGCACCACATAAGAACTTTTATTCTATTTACATATGTTAATGAAAAAAGTAAATGTGGGATATCAAACATTTGTTTAAGGTGCCTGGGAAAACCGAACCATTTCTCTCCCAATGATAGACCTTCTGCAGGTCTTAGAGGACCTGCTACTACTATTCCAAATTAGCATTTCATATTGTTGCCCTTAGAGCCATGAAATGTGTGCTGGGTTTTGCAATTTTACTAGAAACATAGCAGCTTTTATTAAGATTTATGAAGAAAATCCCACTTCCTACCAAAGGAGCAAAATGCAGTCTCTCTCACTGAGATTGTTTTGTTATTAAAGCCAACTAAACCTTTTATCTTGACTGTAAATAGTGAGAAGAGAGGTTAGTACTTAAACCTTTAATGTACACAGCACAAGACTGTGCCTAATAGAATTCATCTGCCTTTATAGGTCTTCAATCAGCTCGCCTCTGTTCTTAGTAAATGTGATGTCTCTGTTCATCTGGTAGAAGTGAGCCCCAAACTCAGTGAGATCCAAGCAATGATGCTGACAGGAGGGAAGGTACAGCCAAACGCTGAGGACAAGTCTGCTTACATGAAAGGCGTTAGCAAGACTGGAATTCCCATTTTTTGGTACAGAGACATTCAAGATGTGCCACCAGGTAAGGAGCTTGAATGCCTCGTTAAAGGGATGGTGCTCTTCCCTCACTGACAGCTTTTGATAGCAGAGGGCATCTCTGCAAGCCTTCACACTGGACAGAAAAGTAGTCATATACTTATTTGTTCTTACTTGCGTGAGTCTGAGGCAGGATGTTGGTTCATTTTCATCACTGCTACCTATTCTGCCTACCTTCATTTGGGGATAGCTACCCAATTTCCTATATTCTGACTTTTTCTTTTCTGGGGAAAAAAAAACTTTCACTGGCTTTGCCTGAATCTCCTTTCATGAGATAGTGATCTAAAATTCATGGACTGGAAGCTAGAGCTAGCTGTAGGAATGGTGCCTTTGATGTGTCCAAGCTGGAAGTAATTATAATTTTTTCACAACCACATTAACTAGTTTAATTCATTAAAAAGCATAAAAATATTTTAAACTGGAAGCTGCTCTGGAAGCGTTAATAATTTAATGCATTCTTTTTTTACCTTCCCACAGGTTACAGCTTTTACCTAGCACATGAGTTCTTTGATGCCCTGCCAATACATAAGTTTCAGGTATAGCAAGATTATTATTGTAATTGTGACCATCTGCTTAAACACCTTTTCTCTTTGAGGAAGAACAGAATTAAGGTGCCAAGCCAGACACATGCCCTGTCTCTGGTGATGAAATAATTCTAACTGAATTTGGACAAATAAGGCTTAATTCAGCTGATAACTGTAAAATTAGTAATTGTTCTTGAATGGAAAAACTTGAAGAAAGCTAAAGATTTCTTTCTGCTGAGAGAAATCTCAAGGTTTTGGGATTTTTTAATTTCTTATGCTACATTAATGCAGCTTTTAATTTCCACATGATTTTCTGTAATACTAATAACAAAAGACTGAAGGGCTTTCATTTGAATACTAATGAGAGTAGCAAAATAGAGGCTAATTATGATTCAGAAGAAGCTAATTAGTTTATGAAAATTACTGCTAGAATGAAATCTATTCTTTGGATAAGTCAAATGTTGCCCTGTCAATAGAAGAGGCAGCATCTTTCTTCAGAGCATCACTCATTCCTTTTAAGAATAATGAAACCTACATTTGTTGGCTCTGCAGCTGAGACTTCACCACAAGCTTTTTCAAAGGCAGTTACTGGAATTAAATAGGAATGAGTCATAGTTGTTAATAATGTATTGTGTTCCTAAAACATTTGTGAAAAGGCTTGACATGTTAGTTCAACCAAAAAAAGGAGGTACTGTGGTACCTGTTGGAGAGTTAAACGAGTACTCTGGGCTCGTTAAACAGCGAACGGAGAAAGGCTGGCGTGAGGTGTTGGTCGATATTGATCCAGAAGTTCCTGACCAGCTGCGGTTTGTCCTGTCACCATCCAGGACCCCTGCGACACAAAACTTTATTCAGGTGAGGTTATGCCTACTACAGGTCGTCCTTACACCTTTACTGACTCTTTCAAGTACATTTAGCACTTCTCAGTTACCCTGTCAGCAAGAGGAAGGCTCTCAGTCTATAAATGGAGCTTAAAATTTCCACAAGCATTTAATTTCATATGCTGTGAAACTACAGCATAGAAATTACCACGTGTATCAAACTTTGCAAAATAGGAGCTTGAACACACAAAATGTCTCAGAGAGCAAATTGAGGCAGCAAGTGACAGGCAGAGTTCTGCACTGTGTGTGTGGCATCACCATCCAGAGAGTGGCCCTGCCCCAGCCAGGCTCTCAGCCTGCTGCAGGGTACTCACGGCAGCTGCCTGCTTCTGTGCCAGGCTGACCTTCAGTGGGACGTGGCTGTGATTGGTTTCTTCCTGAAGTTCACTGGATACTCAAAGCTACAAAATTAAGTACGGGAGATTAAACCCAGCTACAAAGTCTCACACAGGAAGGCCTCTCTGAAGGGTGTACACAGCTGAAGCACTGTTTTTGTTCTTTCAGTACCACAGTAAGGAAGTTTCACCTAATACAGATATTCTCGGTAGAAAAATTTTCACTTGACTACAGGTTATCGAAGAGATGACTGAAATCCAGCACTCAGAAAATCCTAATTGAGAATGAGTGATTGCAAAAACTAGCTCAAGCTAGTACAGATAGCCTAGAATGCACCTCCTATACCTGTGTGTCCCAGCAAAGCAACAGCCCCAAGACATCAAGTGTGAGGGATACTTGCCCTGTGCTTGTCTGCTAATACAGGTGTTCTGGTCTTTGAACTCTGCACTAGCCAGAAGAAACAAGAGACCACGTGGAAGTGTGTCCTGAGGCTGGTGTCATTGTTCAGAGGCTTGCCTCTCGGATAGAGAAGGATGGTGGGGCTGCTCTGGTTGCAGATTATGGCCACGATGGAACCAAAACTGACACTTTCCGGGTAAGGTGTTTGCCCTGTAGCAATAAGCCAAAAGACTCTGTTATCTTTGATCATCAGGTTCTTGTAAGACAAAGTTCATGGGTGGACATAATAGCAAAAACTGCATAAAACTGAATAATTCCTGTTTAATCAGTACCCAGAGGGGTTTCTGTCAGATGGAAAGGGTAATCTGAGCTCTTGCTACATTTATGTCAAATTTTCCATGTATAATTTGCTATTCTCACCCCTCAAATGCACAACTTAGTTTTTGCTGGCCCCAGCTGTGATGGCTAGACTACAGCTGACTGTAATCTTCCAATTTCATTTTCAGGGTTTCCGGAATCACAAACTTCACAATGTGCTGAGGGCTCCAGGTACAGCAGACCTGACAGCAGATGTTGATTTCAGCTATCTTCGAAAGATGGCACAGGGAAGAACAGCTACGTTAGGCCCCATCAAACAGCGGGAGTTTTTAAAGAACATGGGCATTGACCTCCGACTGCAGGTACAGAGTGCTCACAGGCACAGGAACTCTTCCAATCCACAGGCAATACTCTTAGACAGCACAAGAGCTTTTGTAAAAATCTTTGGTTTTAAAATGAAGTTGTTCAAAATAACATGTAGGTGCGAGATAGAAAGCTGCTTCTGTAGATGTAAGTTACTCCAGATCCCTGAAACTGATCATATTATATTTAGGAGCATTTAATGCAAAACTTGCATCAATGTATGGGCTGTGGACCACCACCAGTGATCTCACCAATTCTACCAACCATCACAGCACTGTTAGATTAAGTGAAAAGGATGCAAGAAGGGATTGCAGGTATGCAGGAATTTATAGGAATCCAGGAAGGACTACAACGTGCATTTTTTTTTTCCAGGTGCTCTTGCAGAATTCAGGTGACACAGCAACTCGTGAGCAGTTACTTCACAGCTATGATATGCTGATGAATCCCGAGAAGATGGGGGACTGTTTTAATTTTTTTGCCCTGCTGCCTCACCAGAGACTTGTACATCCTGACAAGAAGGATAAGCCAGAATCAAAGTCTCCCCTACCACCTGTTGCTGGATTTAATGAACTGTTACTAAAGTAATTTCAGATACTATTGTAAAATGTGTGATGGCTGTTTCAGAGTAGGTCTGGTGCAGCACACTAAACCTCTTGACTGACCTGCTCAAAGCAGTTTGAGTGGAAATAAAACACTGCACGTACAAAAACAAGCACACACAGAGCAGAGCAGAATGAACAATGGTTTGGGGGTCTTATGATAGAACTGAGTGAAATATTTACTAGTGGAATCAAAACTTGTCAGTAACAAACAGATGCACTAAGGAGTCTTTAAATGTATTCAAGCTTTGGTACTTGAATAAAATCAAGATGCCTTGACATCTCTGAAGATATTTTTATAAAGAGAATAGTGACAGGATGCATGTAAAAGGAGTTCCTGCCAGCAGAATTTCCACAGCAGGACACATCTGACAGATCCACAAACAAGAAAGTATAGAACCATTTACTCCTAGGAACATTTGATAGGAGAGAGAATTCATGTAAATAAAAAGAACGAGTCTGATAGGGAAATAAATTTTATTTTCAAGCTTATCAGAGGATATTTACAAACAATGGGATGTATAAAAATATAAAAGTACTTGACAGTGTCATTTTGAGGCTATAAATTTTACATGAGCTTTTTTCTAGCATCACCATAGCACTATTGCTTGAATGAACGCAACTTAATTCATCTAGGGGTAAGGGCATTAAACACTGTAACCTACTGCTGTCAAAGTCTGCAGTAAAGGGAATAAAAAACTCAGCTATTTTTACTACTCTAGGAACTTTACTCATAATGTAAGTCTGATTTTTTTTGGTTTCTTGACTACTAGTTAGTTGCTTGTGGCTTCTATTGTCTGGCCCCATAAGTCTGCATATATCACCAGGCAATCTCCTCCAAAGGCCAACAGCATTATTTTTATTTTAATACAACTTGAAGAATAAATAGCTCACATAATATTTTGAAGCAGAGCAGACCTCATGGGGAGAGACAAAAGCCAGGCCTTCTACTTCATTACTGTCCCCTCCTTTCTCTATTCCTGTTGTGCTTTTTCAAGTGACTGAGCTGCTTTATTTCCTCACAAACACGAACACCAGAAACAACAAACCCACAGGTAAACCTGAAGTGACAGGTCAAGTATAAAATCTGAAGTTTAAAACCAAACTGCATCTACATTAGTACAGGTAGGATGGAATATAGCAATGGCTTCACTGAAATGTGGTCACTTGAGCAGTGAAGTTGAAACACAGCACTACTTCCCTTGCCAAGAGTGGGCAGATACCAAACTACCAGTGTCAGAGGTGACCGTCACGCTCTGGTTCCAGAGATGAAAAGCAGTGCCTCTCTCAAGAATCAGTCCTGAAACCCTCCCTTAACAGGGTTAAGAAGCCAGAGCTCAACCTTTGCCAACACAGACACCTACAAAACGCAGCGGCACATGGATAAAGGGCAATGGAAAAGAAAAGATGGGTTAAAGACCCAAACCTGCCTGTGGGCAATCCTTCTGCAACTGCCACTGACCACTGCCCGGTCACTGCTACTGCAAGCAGCTGCCAGCCCTGAACTAACCATGTAACATTTTAAATATATCTAACAACTTAAAAAGCTGCTCACCTGTTTCCTTACCTGAATAACAACAGTAGGAAAAGCTACTTATCTACATACAAACAAAAAAGAAAATCTTTGTAGGAGAGAGGAGATATCCCAAAGCCTCTCACTGCCTTTGCAGTTCAAGCCTGTATCAGTATTGTAGAAATATTTCCAACTAAGCTCCAGTTAAGCAGCTTGGCACACCAGGGATGCATACAGCCTTCCAGCACCCTCCAGCAACACAACGCTGTTATCCCACAAAAAAAGGATTTCACCTTTTTCATTTTTTACTATAGGACCAAAACCAAAATCCTTCCATTTGGAAGAATTCATGGCCTCAAACTTCTTTAAAATACCATGAACTTGAACTGTCCAAGGGAATTCTTTCCAAAGAACACGGCTGATTCCTCTCTATTGTGCCACAAGTTTGATTAGCGGTTGGGAATCCTTCAACTGAGGCACAGAGAAAACTAAGTTAGGAGTTGGTTTTGGACTCTTCATTCAGATCAAATAGTTCTGACCACAGTAAACAGGATGGGAGGGGCTGCAGGTTAACGTGGGAAGGCAAAGTCCTTTCTCCTACAATCCAGCTGCCCTGGCAGAAGCAACAGGTGATGTGGTATCCACTGTTACTTCTAGGTTTTGAGCAGAGTTAACATATAAGCTAGCAGGCTACAAACTACTCCTGATGTAAGCCCAGGGAACCTTAAAAAAATTAGAAAATATTAAAAATTTAAAAATCTTATTACTCAAAATGACAGAAGAAAGCTGCATGTATTTTTCCCTATTTTTCCACATCCTTCTGCTAGAAGCTGGTTTTCCAGAGTGAAAAGGATATGCTACATCAACTCTTGTGTGCTCTCTGTGCATTACTTGTGTAGTTTTAAGGCAAAATGCCTTTGGCGTGTATCAATGACATGCCAGCCTTTCACAGCAGTGCGCTGTTGTGGCTTATTGCTTTTTTTAACAGACAAAATAAAGGCCTAGCACAGTTTTGATTGTCATCTCCTTAGATTGTCAGCCAGCATTTCAAGAGGAATGTAAGAAGTTATGGGGTTTTCTTTTTTTGTTGTTGTTGGTATCTGGAAAAAGTTCAGTTAGGGCCAGGACACACATACTTAACTGTCTTAACAGCAGCAAATTATTCCTTCATCTGTGAAGCTGTATTCAACTAAACCACCCTGTTTTGCTTTAGCCAAGGTAATCTGTACTGATTTCTTTACAGAGTCTCTTCACCATCCACAGTTTAAGAAACAGGAGATGTATCTAAGTAACAGAAAACAGTCCTCTATGGCCTAGTAAAAAGAGATTAGAAAACTACTACAAAACTCTTACTGTGTAGGCTATGAAAAAAACAAAAACCCTTGAAAAACACAAACTATTCAATCTGTACACACTACATCTCTGTAACGGCTCTGTAGCCACCCAGCTCGGTGAAATGTTCCCCAACAGGGCTTATCCCACTGTCCAGTAACTACTCATAGTTAAAGTCAGGGATGGAGAAAAGCTTGTCAGATGACAGTCTGTTGCCATGGCAATGTAGGATCCTCTGGGCTTTACACACCAAACTATGTGTACAGCATTTGGAAAGAGCAATAGCTGCTTCAAAACTTATCTTCAGTTTCTGCCTGGAGTATCCTCCTTTGCTGCAATTTAGCATAATGAACAAATCAAGGGTCTTCTTCCATGTCATCTGGATTAGGAGCCATAATGAAGTGCTGTGGGTACTCGAGGTTGTGTTCGTAAGCGTGTTCTTTCCAGCGTGCATCGTCGCTCTCGTGGGTAATGTAACGCTCTCCAATGCGCGTTTCAAATTCTCTGAGGTCAAGCCAAGTCTGGTAATCCTAAGGAGTAAAAGAGATTTAAGGAAGCAGTTTTAAGAAACAGCAGCACTACATTTCCACAGACAAATTCTGCAGTTTCTCTCCATTTTTAGTGTGAATAGCCACAAGATAAAACCAACAAGATCTGTTAAAAAAAAAAGGAAAAAAAAAGAAAACCAAACACAAACACCCTCCCACAAATTGCCCCAACACTGTCCACAAAGAATAGTTCAAAATTAAATAGGCTAGTATCTAAGGTTATCAAAGCATCATATAAACTCCATTCCAAACAAACCTGTTCTAAACCAACTACAAGTTATGGCACACACCAGGTTGTGTGTCTACTTCAGCACTGAACAAACAGTGTTTGTGCTGATTTCACAGGGCTCCATGCATTCATCACTGCCCACAGTCAGGGGGGAAACCAGAACAGCAAACCCATACTGCTGTCAGACAGAAGGGAAAAGGTGGGAAGACAGTAAGACAAGTTTCCCTTGAGGAAAGAAGCCATTAACAGATGGGCAGAATCCTGGAGCACATCAAATGAAAAGCTATAACCAGAAATACTCAAGCCTTCATGAATGCTTGTTAACAGAATGTGATAGCTGCAGTTTTCATAAGCCTCTGAAGGATTTCAGCCAAAAAAATTATTCACCCTTAATAAACACAGTGAAAAAGTTTACCTGTAACCATGGGTGACTAAGGGATTTGTCAACACTGAATCGTTTTCTCATCTTCACTTGAAGCAAATTGTTTATTAAATCAATGGCTGACAAAGAAGAACAAAAATTATGTTTTTTAAATATTAATCACCTCTATCATCATTCACATGCTACAGTAGAAATTTATTTTCTATGTGCGAGTGTATTCTACACTGAACTTTAAATTTAACCAAGCTCTTGAATTTTATATTTAGCTTTGCTTATGTTAAATGAGGCTACAAAATAGGGGTGGGGTAAGTTCCCCCTACTTTTGATGGAAACACTAAAAGCTTTATACTGTGTTATTCATTAATCTTTTTCCCTACTGATTTTAGTGATTTTCAGATGTGCCTAAAAAGCTTGCGCATAAGCCTGTGTTCCACAACGACGTGGGTACTCCCACTATTGTATACTTTTGTATACGTCCTTCCACATCTACCCGTGTGTTAATCATGTATTAACCAAACATGGTAACAACATATAACCAAAGCTGGCAGTGGAGAGCTCTAGAGACCAGCCTTGTAAACTTCTGGGTTGTTCAGACCTGACATTTAAATCCATGCTTGCTAATGTACAAAACTAAAATTCCAGATTCAACTTTGAACCGTTTCTGTGATTATAGTTTGGCTAAAATAAGCCAGCATTCAGGAAATACCCACACATTAGTTAACTTTTCCTTGGGACTTCTGGGAAGTGTCAGATTACCCATCCCATTTGTCATGCATGAAATTCATTTTTCTTGCTAAATCTCCTGACTCTCCTGCCCTGAAAATTAGCTAAAGCATTATATTTCACAGTTTATCTTTCACAGATATACTTAGCTCTTATTTATCCACTTTGGCATAGTCTACTAAACTCAAACTATCAATAATTTTCACACTCCTTTCTAAATGAACCTTGAGGTTTAAGCATTTGAATGTGTTATCTACATACACAGACATTCTAATAGAGAAAATTAATTTCTTTACCTTCACTAGAAATTTCCTTCCAAGGGTTTGGTGGGTACATAAATGCTGCATTTTGAATCTGGTCATTGATATCCTCATCTTCATTAAATGGGAATGTACCACTGAGGCTCACATAGACAATAACTCCTACTGACCACATGTCTAGGGAGCGGTTGTAGCCTTTGCTCCTGAGCACTTCAGGGGCGAGGTACGCAGGAGTCCCCACCACAGAGCGCCGGAAAGACTTCTCACCAATGATGCGTGCAAAGCCAAAATCACACAGCTTCACCTGCAGAAGCAACAACACATTTTTAAACTGAGAAATCTCTGCTTGACTTCACACCCTTTCTGCCATCACTTAAAGCAGACACAAGACCCCATGTACGCCAGTCAGTTAAGGTTTTAGTTTGCTGGGTTTGCAACATGCAGGTCAGCCATGCTTCAGATGAAGACCTGAACTGGCCTTGCACAGACTTGGGTCTGAGGCAGTTTGTGTATCACGTGGCCACAAGTGTGCAAATACGGACATAAGATCTTGATTCCAAACCCAGCTCATTTTCAGAGGGGAATCCTCACTCTCACAAGGTACAGAACCAAAATTTAAAATGCACATGAATCCCAGCCAAATCACATCCCTCATAATTGTATTCCAGAAGCTGGAGGCTTCAGTACACAGAAATCAAACACTGAGTTTTAGCTTGAACTCAGACCCAGCCAGCTCTTGAGAGAATATCCCGGTCAAAAGCATTTACAGCTGGCACATGCACCGATGCTCAAATCTTCATGGTTCTGCAACAGTTCCTTGGCTTGAACACAGCAGGCACTTGTGGACATAAAAGGATTCAGATCAAGTCCAACACATAACCCCAAGTCAATAAGCCCTCCTCAGGGTATAAGAAAGAGCAATGCACTAAAGGCACTTAATGGGAGAAGGGAAAAAAAGAAGACAACTACAAAACATGCAGTTCAAGTAATTCTAGAGTAAGTCAGCTGAAAATCCCACAAGAGGTCACTTTTTAAGCAGCAACGTCGATATTGCTTTAAAAAAAAGCCCCAATGAATAGTAATAAAAAGTATTGTTTAATCTTCACTCACTTGAGGGAATGGTTCTGCTGATGCTAGTAGTACATTTTCTGGTTTTAAATCACAGTGCACAATATTCTTGAAGTGTAAATTCCTCAAAGCAACAAGTATCTACAAAATGAAAGAACATTTTCAGAACACATTCAAGCAGATCAGAAGTGTCAAAAGACACGCACACTAACCAATACAGCAATTTTTATCAACATAGTCCTCAAGAACTAACCCATGTATACTGTGCAAGCACTGTTTTTTCCAGCCTGCCAAGACTTGAAAACAATGGGGTTTATTTTCCCCACCCTTCCCCCCCCACCTCTGTCTTTTCAAATGCTTACTGTTTTGACATTCATCTTTAGATGTCCATAATGTTATGTCTTGGGAAAGAAGGGTCAAAAAAATTAACATAATTAACATTCAAAGTTCTTTTCTTGTTTATTCAACTTTCATTAGATGTGCAGCTCTCTACATTGTCTCTTCAAATAACAATACAGAAAACCTCTTCTCCAAATTCTCCTAATTACAAAACCCATATCTAGCCTTTCCTCTAAAAGCAGAGGAACTGAATGCCCACCTGAGTTACCATGAACTTAGTTATTCGTTCTGGAAGTCGACTTTTCTCACTGGAAAGAATCATCTCTAGCATATCTCCATGCAGCTTTTCCATCACAACAAAGACCCGTTCTGGGGTTTCAAACATACATTCCAGGTTCACGATCCCAGGATGATGCAAATTCTAAAATAAAGTAGCATAGGTACATCTTGAATTTCACAGAAACGTTGCCCACAAATCAAAGCACAGTTAGGTGGAGAGTTAGAGGTGAAAAAAAAAATCTGTGGGAAGAAACAAGCTTGAAATAAATGTCAAACCATGAAATATGCCAACTACTAAGGATAATTGGTTTGATACAAATTAGCTATAATGATTAATTTCACAGCTGATGCATGTTCTGTACTCAAGCTACCAAGTATAAGAATAATACTCAAAGACTGAGGAGCCAGTAGTGGAAAACAGCAGAAAATAATACTGAGGGAGACAACATGGAGCCAAAGTACCTACGTTTGGTGTATCCCCTACAGGGGGGGTAGGTATCACCCCAAGTTATCAACTCTATCAAGTAGTCAGGAATTCCTGCTCTTCTAAGATTCCCTCTTACAACAGTACTCAGAAATCACAGACGTAAATTTAAAAATCAATTCAGAGCACTTACACACAATACAAAAACTCCTTAATGGTTTATTTAAGACAAAACTCCAGCATGATCCAAAAACGCTTTCATACCTGGAGAATGGCTACTTCATTACGAAGCTGACTTTCCTGTTTAGTTGGAAACCTCATCTTGTCAATGACTTTGATAGCCACATCTCTTCCAGTCTTCCTGTGTTTTCCTAAACAGAAAGTCAGTGTGAGCCATCAAGAGGTAGAAGCAATTCATAGCTATAAAATATTACAGCAGAAATTCATTTTTGGGGAAACAAGTATATTCTGTCAAGTGTACAATATTACCATATTTATATCTAGAATTGCAAATAGTATAGGAGTAAAAGAAGTGATCAGCCTCCACAGGAATTCTGTAGTTTAAATTTAAACCAGTTACCACTCTGCTGTCAGGTACACACACAGACATTAGATGTATTGGGTGAAGGTTTTGCTCATGCAAGGGATTTGCACATGAGCAAGTAATAACTACTCCATAGCATATTGCTTCTCCTGTAAAAACAACAATTCAAGGCCAAAGTGAAGACAGATCTAAAAACCCACTCCAGTGGTTTCACGGGCTCTACATGCACAGGAAATTACACACCTAATACTCTACGGGAACATGAGAGTAATTAGGTGCCCCAAAGAACAGCAACACATTTCACACCCTGGGCAGTTTGCTGTGATGAAAAAGCTCTAAAAGATGGTGGTAAGAAAAACACCATGCTGACAACACCACATATTATTTCTTGCTGCAACCTGCATCAGCTGCATGAGAAGCATTTTGCAATATGCAGGGAGGCTGTATCAAGGGCTAGGTGAGGAGCTGTTAATGCTTCCCCAGCTTCTTCACAGCTGCTGAACTGGTTTCTTTCAGTCACATCAGAGAGGTTAATAGGATCACACACACACACTGCAAGACCTTGGAAACCTAAGACATTTAATACTGAAGTACTACAGAACAGTAAGTCTACACCAAAGAAAAGTGTCATTATCTGCTCAGCGAAGGGTTTGGATGCCATTTGAGGAAAAGGGACAACACACACAGCTACAGTGCAAGTGGCACAGAAGGGTCTACCAGCACTGCTGTGGGGAGCCCAGGTACACCTCAGTAGCCACCAGCCAGCCTCCCCTGCTGCTCTGTGGTCAGCACTGGTGGCCAGGGCTTAGGCAGGGCACAGGAACTGCTCCACAGGCTGCTCTGCCAAGCAACTACTGCACCTGCCTTTGACACCATCATGACTAAAGGGCTTATCTCCACCAGATGAAGGAAATTATACTGAAATGTAGCAGAAATACAATCAATTACAAACTAGATGCAAAACACTATGCAAATGCTACTAGACTGCTAAGGAATGATAAGTAAACCAACTCATCTAACAAAACACCTAACTACGGAAGCTAGACTACAGCTAAAAATTGTCCATGAAGAGTAACAGAAAAGCAGCTTGAAAATTCCTTTTATTAAACAAAACACAACCAGCCAGTTTTTAGTGCAAGTTTTACATCAGTAAGAAAATGTCAAAAATAGCTTTTTCTGTCTCCCTTTTTCAGATCTTTCAAACTAATCAAAACAGGAAAAGCAGAGGGAAACTGTTCTCACTGATGCAGGAGTGGGATATCTATATCTTATAACTTTTGATTTACAATTTGGAAATGTTTCTCAAGAATAGGGGACACAAAAAATACAACATAAAAGAAAAACCCAATCCAAACCCCACAACAATGAAAGCAACTTAATTCTACCGTTAACTGTCACCATTATTTCAGTAAGACTACACAGGTGGGGATAAGCCAGTATCAGAAGTTACCAGAGCTAATCTCCCCAAATACTAGCAAAAATTAAGCAGTGTGCAGAGGCAGCAAAACCACAGTCTTTTACATTGTCTTTTCATACTCTTTCAGCTTGTGATTTTATCTTAAGAAGTATGCATATCCTATATATTTTAAGCCCTCATTCAGTAAAAAAAAAAAATTATAAAAGTTTTTTATAATTTTTTATTATGCTTACAAGCACTTGTAAGCACTGAATCATGCAAAATACCAAGCTGAGATTTATTTACAAGGCAATTTAGGAAAAATAAAAGCCAACCATTAAAATAAGTGTCTGCATTTGTTCATTTCTATTCATAAGAGAGGGAGCACACTTTGATTCGCACTCTGCTTTAAGAAATACAGAGGAGCAAAAAACCTGACCTCTTTCAAGAGTGATGTAAAACCAGACCAAACTGTATTTCCACCAAGCAGTTTAGAAGTAATAAAGTATCTTACTACACAATTGACACACAGAAAAATCATAGCTACAATACTTCCTGATTAGAAAGAAAACATGACAGAAACAGAAAGATTACCACTTGTAAATCATTACTTATGACTTTTTCTTTCTTTCCAGATTTATGGTCTGTGGCTTTCTCAACACTTGAGAAATAAACAAAATTAAAAACAAAAAAGAGAGAGATAGAAACAGAGTTCATATGCATTTCTAGTATTTCTTCTTTTTTTGTGATTACATACTAAAAACAAGTTATATGCTGTAACAGAAGGTTTTAAAATACTAGACTTGAAACCTAGGACTAAGACTCTTGACAAAGAATACCTCTTTCTACTTTACCCTGCTGACAGAAATTTGTTTGCATAAAATACATCAATACTATGTTTGCATCCATACTGTCAAACCATAAACTATATGTTTTTCTAATTGTTTTTGGCCACATCTCTCAGGTGTCATTCAAAACAAGTATAACTGACAGCAAATATATGACTTCTAATACTGTGTAACACAAACAACAGTGTTAGAATTTGCAATATAAAAAAAATCATTAAACATGGCCAAATTGGATTGCTTTGTATTTAACAGTGGTCAAAATACAATGCATAGTCTAAAATGATTATGATGCCAATGCAAAACTGTAAATGCAAGAATTTTAAGAAATACTGTATGTAAAACTGCAGAGACGTGCAGCAAAATAAAACTTTTAACAAGATGAACTTCACCTAGACATTCTAGATGCAGCTAAGTAAACATGAAAAGGGTAATTTTATCAAGGAGACATTCTACCTTAATAAATGCATAATGGAACACAATGCAATTTACCTCCATATACAATTCCAAACTGACCAGAACCCAGCACCTCATCAGCAAATATTTGGTACACAGAGCTGATATCCTAATGCATGAGAAAAAGAAATCACAAATATCAGGAGTCGTTAAAATGTTCAGGATGGAATTAGTTATTACTGGCTAGGCTGTAATTATATTTGGCATTAATCAAACTCTGTAAAAGGTACCATCATTACACTGAATGGAGTGGGAAAACACAACAAGCTTTTTCTGAAGAGGATCCAATGAGCTGCACCGTAAGCAGGGACATACATTCATAAAAACTAACAGCCATGGTAGGTAAGTAAGTTACTTCCTGCTTATAACATGGACTTCTTTACCTACAGTGCTCTGGTGTTGCTTTCTCATCCAGACACTGTTACTATCAACTACTTTATAATACTCAGATAAATAAATATCACTATAATACAATGCACATGACTCACCACATTCTCCTGGACCTGGCAATTTGAAACAGAGATGCTTAGAGACAACTCTTCTGCAATAAAGAAGATAAAGCCAAGTAAGTAAATAGAAAGGGCAGGCTTTTTCTAGTAAAAAGATGAGAAAAAATGCAAATCAACAAAAACCCCTTACTGACTTCTAACCCAGTATTGGTGAAATGATTTTTACTGTTGTTCTGCAGAACCTTGGTAACCTGAAACTCATTTTACAGATTGATTAGATAAATAACTCTGGGAGTTTTGCTGGGATTGCTTGTCTTTTTTTCTCCTATCCCTGATAACAAAAATAGTAGAACAATACAAGTGTGTATACAATAGACAGCTGGAAAACCAAAAGCAATAGCAATTGTATCATAGTTCATTAAAGAATAATGATTTCTGGTAGCAATAAAGAAAAATACAGGCAAGAGGAGCGGGTAGATCCCTCATAGCCAAATGAATGTGGCTTCTTATCTTCCGTGGCACTAAGATATACAGAATTAATGCATAAGAAAAGGAAACATATCAAAGAAAGCAAGTAACAGAAGAACTGATAAATAAAAAAACAATAAAGCCCATAATATTAAAAAAATCTTTGTTTCATGGATAAACTACAAAAGCATATCAATCCTTGGAATATAAGGGCACATTCAGGAAGTATAATTTCCAAGTAAAAGTATCAGATAAAGAATTAGAATTCTTCAGTCTGAAGCAGCCATTGACATGAATTTTTCATTACAGGAAAACACTGATGCATAGGCAAGAAGAGATATACCAAGGAAGGTAGAAAACACCCTTCTCCTTTGAATTCCAAGACCAAAGTAAAGCATCTTAGACTAACAGACACCTATCACTTGATGTTGGGGTCTCTCTCTCTGGAGACATTCTAGGCCCACCTGGATGTGCTCCTGTGTAACCTGCTCTGTGTGACTCTGAACTGTCAGTGGGGTTGGACTGGATGATCTCCAGAGGTCCCTTCCAACCCCAGCAATTCTGTGATATTATTATAACTTAAAGAAAAAAAGAATGAATTATACACTAGGTAGATAGAAAAGACATTATAGATTTACTAGCACTTTGAAAAGAGCCTTTATCATCCTAAGAAGGGCCTTGCACTTTAAAAACACAATTTTAGATAAAAAAGAAGACATCTGTATTTCATTTTTGCCACCTGTGCTTTATCTCAAAGACGGAATTTACAGACAAGATAGGAACAGATGCTAATTCTCAAAGACACTCTGAATTCTGCATCTGAAATATGAACATGTTTATGCATACTGATTATTGACTATAGCCAGGTCTGTATCGAAGTAACCGTACAGAAAACAACAGAAAACAATAAAGAAGTCAGACAAAAAATCCCTAACGTCAACAAAAACTGCAGCAAGGTAACTAGAAAACGAAGATACAGTTTTTGAAAGTGTTTTACAGAACACACTGAACCCTTCTCCACAGATGGCTACAGAACACAAAATAACTGAGAGGTAAGGAGTGAGTTATTCCTTCCAAATAAATCCATTTTTCTAGCGTCTGAAATGTGCAAAAGTGCTGAGAAGTAGTCACTTCTAAGAAGTAGTGACTTCCTAAGAAATTAGTAATGCCACAACTCAATACATAATCTACACCAGGTAAACAGCTTACTTTCTCTCTCATTTTACCATGGTTACACAGGATTCTTTGCTATGGCTCAGACTGGAAGAACATCCTCATTTCTAACTACCTCTGGCAAGAATGTGGAATAAAATAACTAGATAGTGTCTTGTGGACACTGACGCTACAAATTCCCTGCTGCTGCAAGTATTTCAAGCACTAGCAATGTCTCCCTCCTCCTTTTGGTCTTTTCATTTAAAAGTATGTATTTGAGACTTTGGGGACTTCTTTTTTTAACTAAAATCGAATTACCTTAAAGGCTCTGGAGATACATTTCATGATTCACAAAGTGTAGGAAGAAGAGGGATGAACAGACATTTTTTGGTCTTCTGAGAGTTTTAAAACCAACCTGAGTTGTCTAAAAATATGTGAATGCCACTCCCTGACTCACAGTAGTTTCTTATACTCCTACAATCCTAAACATACTAAAATACTTCCCCTCGGCATTTACTGCTGTAGTTGTAATCCCTACCAGTGTCAATGAAATGTTATTTTTTATATCTGAAAAAATACTTGTTTTGGAAAAATCAACTGTCTTTGCAAGTCTGTCAGCAACAGTAAGCCTTAGGAGCTAGAAAATGAAGGAAGCGTGTGTGTGTATGTATATATATATATATGAAACTAAAAATTCCATTTCAAAAGTGGCATTTTATGTATGTATAAAGCCAGGTATGCGGCACCATCCTACAGATATGTTTCTTCACTGTAATTGAATACCAGTACCAGTACTGGCATTTCATAATTTACTATTTTAGACCATTGCTGCATTTCCAGAAAGTGCCTTTACCTCAGACTAGCTCCTACATGTTCTTAACTGCTGCTGGTACAGAGTAGCCAGATATCAGAGACAGAGAAACTGATCTCAGAATCTCCTGCAAAAGAAAATTTTACTACAAGGAGATTAAAGAGTAGGAATTCGAAAGGAAACTAAAGAGTGAAAGCATAAATCTCAGTACAGAATGAGAATGAATGTTGTTGCAAGGAACAAGGAGATGTCTGAAAAGAAAGAACACAATATGTAAGTTTAGTGGAGCCTTGATAATGAGTGTGATCCTATGCCAGAGGAAAAAAGGGAGGGCAGGTGCATAAAACGAAGACTAGGGTACTTCTTATAACTATGCACAGCTCAGAAAAGTTTCTTCCATCACTGATGGTATTTACATTGCAACACTAACTCCTTTTCTTCTCCTTAGCCACTGACATCTCACAGAATTTTTACAATATACATATATATATAGATGCTAACATCAAAAGGCATCCAAATTCAGTTCCTTCCAAGTGTATGTAAACAATCTGAATATATTTAATTAGTTATGTATATTAGAAATATCTAATCTATGCTCCCTTTTTACATCCATGTGTGTGCTCTTAGTGCTCCTACAATAAAACTCTGCCTTCTGCATTCATATTGTAAATCCGGTTTTTTACTACTTTTTGCTACAACAGATTAAAGGATTTGCCTACCCTCCACAAACCTGAGGGTCACTTTTTAGAGACTCATGGAAAATTATGGACCCAATTCAGCAGATAATCAACAGACAATACTTCACTCTAAATAAGCACTTTTCCAAAAGGAATCACTACCATCAGCAGCTTCAGCATATGAATAGTGCCTTGTCTGCCTGCTTACTGTGATCTTTTCCTTGTCCTGCAGCAGTGCAAACGCTAGCTTGAGGAGTGACTGGCATCAAGGCCTGGCGAATGGCTTTCTCCCAGCCCTGAGCTACGTCAAGTCCAACTCCGGAGGCAGCAAGAACTGGACTGTGATGAGTGCTGCCATTGTTCTCGCCAACAAAGTACACCATCGTGTCAGTGATGATCTCAAAACAGTAGGGGTTGCTGCCCTGCACCACGTTTGAAAAATCTCGAGGCTGAGTCACCTGGAGAATTTCTGAAAGTGGAATCTCCTGAAGAAAGATATTAAAGATTAAAAAATGAAAATGCACATAGTATTTTTAAAAACTAACACTCATAACTTCAAGCGTTGCAAAGAAACCAAATCAAATCAATCAAAAAAAACAAAACCAAGACACCAAGCTTCATAAATAAATTTAAACTGTGCATGATCACTGCCCACCCAGTTTTCTGAATTTCTATATACAAGCCTAGACAGACTTTCAGGCCCACCACAGCTGTCTCCATACAACTACATTTTCTCCTCACACTACATTTATATTCATCATGAGACACACGCCCATTGCATGTGTAAACAATGCACAACAGAATGACCATCTTCCCCTTGCAGTTTATACAGCTTAGGCAGAGAAGAGCATGAGGGGGAAAAAGTGAGACAGTAACATTAAGGAGAGGATGCAGTTATACAAGCTAGTCAATAAGCACTGCTTTGTGCATCGGAATAGTTCTGGGTAAAGATCCTCTTTCATACAGATATTATCTGATATTATCTGCATACAGATATTATCCTCTACCTGGTCAGTTTAAGACCATGGTACAAGAGTATTACAGAACAGATCTGAAGGAAGAAATGGTTTCAAGTTCATGCTAGCTGGAGGACATTTCACATCCATGGGAAGGCATGCAGGTGCATGTCACTTGCAAGAGCAGTGAACAAGCAGGTGAACACCAGGCTGGCATTAGAGGGACAAGAGACAGCAGCTGATTGAGATGAAGAGTAAATAAATGTAAAGGCAAAAACTGTGAATTACTCCAACAGCAAAGACAAACAATCAGATCTAAGCAGTTAAAACAACGGATGCGAAGGGGCAAGTCAAAGGACTAAAAGCACTGACGTAACAGAGCAACAAGCAAGGAACATATTTTACCAGCTGTGTTTTGAATGCACAGGGCAATACAAGTATCAGAGAGGTCTGAGAAGAGACTGCATTGGTCAAGATAGGGATGAAAAGGATCTGGGCAAGTTTAGCTGGGTGTACAGAGAAAAGGCTTGATCTTAGAGATGTTATAAAGGAAGAAGCTGCAAGATTTGGACCCCCACCTAAAGGTATAAGACAAGAAAGGGAAAAGTCCTGTTTACAAATTCTGAATATTCTGCATTTTCTGAATATTCCACCACTGAACACAATACTACATGAACAATACACTAAGCTTCATTTATATAAACATCAGGCTACACGGTAAATTTTCCTGTAAATCTTGCTTGAAACTTTCAATTGCACAGTAGGGAATAATTTGATTTGAGGAACCTTGAAATAAAACACATAAGCATGCAAACTTTCAGTCACTACTCAGAGAACACAAAAATCCAAGCCTTCATTCAACTGGTGGCCAAAGAAATTCTCTGGTAATTTTGAGGAAAGCTTAATATGCCAAATAATTCTGGAGAACAGTACATGCAAAATGTAAGGAGAGACATACTCAAGGGAATTAGAGCAGGAGCTGCAAGCTAGAGCAGGAGCTGCAAGCAACTTCTCAGAGTTAGTCTTGGTCCTTCTCACTTACAGGCTTTGGGCAACAATTAACCTGGTCACAGTTTTGATTCAAAAAGAGATGGGAAAATGGAGATAATACATAAACAGCTCACAAGTAGATTTCATATCTATAAAGCACTGAATAAATCAACATAATTATTATTCATCATTAATTACCTTGTAATACTTTGTTCCAGATTCATTTTGAAATAGTGTGAGGCATTTGCTGTCCAGTCTCCAGTAATGTCTTTTTCTCTAAAAAATGCATAGTACAATTACATAAGGAATAAACCTCTCATGTTTTCTGCTATCTCATTATTTAAATAAGAAATGCTTTAAATTACTATGATAATCATTCAATTAATCTACAGTTGCATCTTAGACTACAGAAATGAAAAAATAAACTTTGGGAATAAAGACTTTGTTAAAGAAGAAGCTCAAAAATTACTTCCACAAGCTAGCAAAAATATCACTTACCTTGCAGTAAAAGCAGTGACAACGGGAGTTACCTCATACAGGAAAAAACAGTTACTAGACATGTTTTACTGCAGGTGCATATTCTCACAAAATCTGAGTTATTTAAATTCAGTAACAACTGTGGGAGTCATGCTTTCTCCCTCTGTGCCCTCATACCAACACTGCACAGGTTCAAGCACTGAGCAAGCCTAACAAGTCCTTAATTCTTTTGTCAATACAGAACCTAGGTGGTCAAAAGCACACAGTGGCAACACAAACACATTATAAGATTCAAATGGAAAAAGTACCTTGTGGGGGGAAAAAAAACCCAAGACAGACTCAATAGCCATTTGCTGGAAGTATCCACCAACAAGAAATCTTCCCCAACAAAAAGTAACATGGATTAACTGTTGCATATAACTGGCTTGTAATTTAAGCAGAAGAATATTCCTCAAAACTAAGACGCTTTTAGAAAGTTAATACGGCTCTGTGAATCTAAGATACTTTGCTTGCACCATGCTCATATAGTTAGAAAACCACTTCCATTCTTCTGGGACAAAAATCCAAGACCCTTGACTCTAAGTTAGGATGAAAAAGTTTGAAATATTATTCTATTACATTTATGTTTTATAAACTTTGTCATATTAAAAGCAAAGGTTGTGGTTTTTTTCATATTTAGGCAGAGCTTAAATCAGTTCACTCAGGAGGAAGCTAAGACTACCTATAGGAGTTAGACAAAGCTGGCTCATGAATGGATTTAACTAAAAAGAATTACCAGACAGCACTGGGACAATGGGTGAAACCAAAAGGGTAAACCCGTCCTTCGGACATATATATGCTCTTTATTAAATCATGAATCAGGAAAGACTTTGGAGGAGAGGAATTAAGGAACAGGCTGGTAACTTACTCAGGGATTCAAAATCTGCCCCATACCCTACTCTGAGAAAGGATGGGACCACGGTCAGAAAAAGAGTAGAGATGATGACACAGAAACTTCTCATTATAAAGGGTGAAATATCTTGTTATCCAGGGAGCACAAGAAGCATACAGATCCTGCTGTTAAAATGAACCTGTCTGGAACTGATAGGAAGCCCAGTTGTTTCAGGAATAGGAAACAGCCTGACACTGCTGAGAACGGAAGGGTCAAGGGAAATTGCTGATGTTGTAATGCCCAATACGGAAGTCTCCTCCCATTAGGAAGCCCTGTGAGATCTTGTTTGGCTGGAGGTACCTTGCTTTGGGTCAGATGACTGGCCTTTTTCAGTTGATGTCATCAAGGTAGCAGCCATACTGACAGATGAAGAAAATCAAACTAAGCAAAGGTGTTCCATCAGATCACTGTTCTAAGGGGAAGTTCAAAAAAAAAGTCCATGGAAAAACATACTGGTTGTACTGAAAGTTTAAGTCAGAGCTGAATACCAGGCCTGCCCTGAACAGTTCTGCTAGAACTATTCACATTTTTCTGCTACCTGGCCTTAGTTTTTCCAGAGCCAGCTGATGATAGTCGTAACTTTTACATAGTCTTGGCTATAACCACATCTAAAATATGCCAGATACTTATTTTGGATTGTGATAAATACATCCAGGTATTAGAAAACTGAACCTTAAAGAAGTGGTTTTTAAGACAGTTTCAGAAAGACCATTTACAGCAGTCAGTTTAGCTGCCAATCACAAAAAGTGAAATATTACAGTAACCTGAGCTGACTATTACCACCCCTTAACTTGATTTCAGCAGAACTTGAATAACTTTGCTTCTCTAAATCTCTGTCTCCTTCAATCAGATGCCACAGAGACAAAGAATGCAAAAGTATTTCTGCTGCCTTTCATGGACAGTCTCAATGTGCCATAATGTTCTCCATGAAATCTGGGAACTTCATAACTTCATCCTTTTCATTCATCTACCAAAAACCAAGAGGATTCACTTCCTCCCATCAGACAATACTAAGGAACCCTGTTATTTTTCCCTGTCTTCCTCCTCAATACACAAAATCAAGTAGCTTGCCTACTCAATTAAGAGCTCATTATTGGTAGCACTGGCTACCCATATCTACACCTAACTATTTACAAACATCTAGATCATTAGAATAATACTGTCAACCATGTTGTTGTTACCCATAATTTTAAGATTTCCACCTTTTCATGTAGTAGAATAGAAAAAGAGACACAAGCATTTAGTTCAACTACTCAAGAGAAAGAAGACACAAGCGAATTATTACAAGTTACCTTCTCAAGAAAGCTGAAATACTACACATGCAATTCATTTGAGACAATGTAGAGATGCTTTTCCTTCTTAAAGGGGAGCAGGAAAAGTACTATTCAATCACCACATGAAGTATTTTGAATAAAATAGAGTTTCTCCCTTGAACCAGATTTCTTTATAATGGACATCACAGCTAAGTTCTTTCAAATGGTACTGTAAATCAGAAATAAAATACACTATTTTAGAGAAATAATTTAGGAAGAAATTAAAGTAACTGACCAGGTTGTCTCTACTAGTATAGTGGACCATCCATCCTTCTTTCACCATTGTACTGCTCTTCCTCTTTGTGTGTTTGATTGACTGTACAACTCGCATGAGAGGAATATTATTGCTTGTTGAGGGACTAAAAAGAAGATACAAGAGTTTAATCTGTAACAAGTTAAAATACAACAGTACTGCAATTATATCCATTTTACACACTTAGCCCATAATTTTCAGGAACAGACACCTTTTCTTCCCATACAGATTTAGTTGATTGATGAAATTAATAAGGCATCAGAGCTCCTAATAGCTCTCCTAAGGCAAGTATTGCAGTACTCAAATTATTCTAAGGAACAGAGAAGAAACACACTGGAGTGAGGACACTTACAGAAATCACCCTCTCAAAACAATTTGCTGAGACTGCTGATCTTTTATGCTATTTGACACCATAGAAATATAATTAACATCAGCATAACCATCATTTCTTCTTGTAAGTTGATTAAACTGCTTCTTAATATTGTTGTTAGTGAAGGTCCCTATCAAAGCAAACTTTAAAGTTATGAAAATACAAACAGGGGTGTGTTAATTCAAATCACAACTGCACTAGAAAATTCTATCAATGCTCAGGTATATTAACTGTCCTTCAGACAAGGGTTTCATAATCTCTAATATTCTGAGACAGCCACTAATTAAACATACAGGTTTTAATAGCACTGAAGATGAAACCAACCACTGAGGTGCCTGCCTAACACCAGAGCTCTACATGCAGCACTAACAGACACATTTGTAAACACACAACAACATGAGGTAGTTTCAAAACAAAAACGTAAGGATGCTTTAACATGGCACGCAGTTACACCATAGAATTGGCTACAGGATGCTGTCATGCCGAAAACCTGAATTGCTTCAAATCCAATTAGAAATAAATGGAAAAATCCTACTTAAAGGTGGATGTTACTTCCCTTTCAGGAGATCCTTGAGCTATAAATCACTGATAGTTGGGAGGTATCATTATATGCTCTCCCTCACAAATTTGCTATTAAGCCCTGAGCTACGGTGACATTTAGCTTGACTGAACACAACCGCACTTATCTTATTAAGAATGACTAAGAAAATTGGGATGACACTACTCAAAATAATAGATAAAATAAAAAGATCAAATTTGATTTAAGGAACTATGTTAACAGTTACTGGATAAAAGATTTCAGAAAAATCACTTTCAAGATAAATAAAACAAACTATTGCCTAACATGCATGTAGGCTGTGATGCCAATATTAAAATATCTCAACTAATACCTTTTAAATCCACACATATATAACAGTAACTAAATTAGGCTCAAGTCACAGAGACCTTAACCATACATTAGCCTTGTTAAACTGTAAGTTTTATCCTGCTTTGATAATCTAGTTGTATTTCTTCAATAAAAGTCATAGCATAACACATTTTCCAATTAGAAGAGACTATATTCCTTTAATCTATGTTTCAGATTTTCTTGAGGCAGGTGAACTTTACAAAGTATTTTCAAGCTAAAATAAAAAAAAAAAAAAAAAAAAAAAAAAAAGCCCCACACAAAGGGAAAATACACTTTCAGCAATAAAACTGGGCTAACTGGAAATGTTTTGCTCACAATATTGAGCAAAGTATATCCTGAGCAAAGAAATCCACCTTATAACTTACCTGATTGTTTTGACAGCTTCCTCATCTTTGTCTGCGTCAAGGTCAGATGGATCCATAAAAAAGATTTTGTCCTCTGGAGGGGAGGGCTCTTCAGCATCATCTAGAACTCGACTACCATCACTGTTCATTTCACTGCTATCAACTTCCATTGGCATATCTAAGTCCTGGCCTGGACTAGCAGGTTCTGGAAACAACACAAGTCAGACATTATTTCAAACACACAACTTAAAAAAATAAAATAAAATCTTCCAAAACCCATCAATTTTTTTTCAGTTCACATTTACGGAAGTAACCATTAAAGTACAATCACAACATACAAAATCTTCACATTTTTGCTATAAGATGCAGAGTATGCTAATGAACATTATCAATTTTGTTTTGCTAAATGCCAAGGCAAGAGAGACCCAACTAAAACACAAACCACACTGAAAGAAACAGAGTGAAAAGCTTAAAGTCTAAACCTAAATCTCATTAAGCAATTTTTTTTACACGAGTCATCAGGACAAAGTAACCTTTCAATGGCTAGAGATGACCCAGAGAATTATTCCTGTGCAAATTTAATTCTCCATTAACAGAAACCCAACTCTGCTCTTGCTGCTCTTGTAGTCTATAATAAGGAAAGTAAGAAAGAAAAGGTGGGCTGTGGAATTGAAGGGAGAAAAGCAGAACAGATCTTATTCACATCTGATTTTTTGCAGGCAGAAGTTTAGTGTTTTCAAAAACTGTACAACTGGCACTGTGGAAAACTAAGAATTAAGATATAAAAATATCTTAATCTGTAGCCTTTTTATGGTTGTTTTTTGTTTGCTGGTCTGTGGGGGGTTGTTTGTGTGTTTGTTTTTACCTGGGGTGAGCTCAATTAAAAGTGAGAGAAAGAACAAAAAATAAATTGCTCCTTATGTCCTCAGAAGAATTATATGAAACCATAGCTCCCAAACTATGAGGCCTTTTAGCACCTTAGCATCACAAGGGCAGTAAAACCAGGCTGCAACCATGTTGCACACTGCTGTTCACAGCCACCAACATCAAGATCCAGGACAGAGCCTGGGAGCTGGAGAAGGCAGGCATGAATGGATGGGATACATTGTGCAATGGCAACAGACCCACTGGCTAATACACAGCTGTTGCCCAAGCCTCTGAATCAAGTTGTACAGTTTGATGTGACCTGCTGCATGTCACCAATTTTGTTTCACTAAACAATGTGTGACAAGGATCAAGGCAACACAATCACAGAATGGTTGACATTGGAGGAGATTTTTGAAGGTCACCTGATCCAACAATGCCCTGAGTTCATTTCTCCAGTCTGGATAGCAGCACAAGCCCTCTGTCATATCAGCCAGTCCTCCCAGTCACCTGCAAACCTGCTGAGGGTACACTCTGCCCCATCAAGATCATTAATGAAGATGTTCAACAGGGCTGGACCCTTTGTTGGCCCCTGGGGTACACCATGAGTTACTTGCCATTGATAACCACTCTCTAGGCCCACCCATTCAACCATTTTTTAATCCCCATCTGCTCATCTATCCCAAAATTCATCAGCTTAACACTGGTCTAAAACTTATAAAAATACTCTAAACATTCTTCCACAAAGTGTTCCACACACTTCTCTTTCAGTTCTGTAAGGTCTATTCAGAAAGCAGTCCAACTTCATTGAGGTTTCCAGAAATTAGAGTGGAGTTCTTTCTTTTGGTTTGGCTTGGGGTTTTTCTCCTTTTTCTTTTATCTCAAGCATCTGGGCTAACTCTGGCCAGTAAAAATCATGGATATGAGAAAGTCATAAAAAATGGTACGTGTCTTCAGATATTAACGTTTTAAAGTATGTATTTTATGGTGAACAATGAGCAGACTGATCACAACAGATCCTCAAATTTTGTACATTTGAGTGGCTTCTTGATGTTTCATTTCCATTGAGCAATCCCAAGCAAAGCATAGTGAACGTGCCAAGACTGATTAAGTAAAATTTAAGTCACCAGAGTGTAAGTTTTACAGTGAATCTTTTTCATTTTCACTAACCTCAGTGAAAAAACCGACAAGATAAATAAAAGTACGTCAAATATTCAAAGATGAGGGAACTAAATACTAATGCATCTTGTTCAGCCTCAAAAGATCTCTCAGTATTTGAAAGCATGTTTCTCATCTTACCTCCATTGAAAATCACCTCTCCAAGACAGTCTCGAGGTACTTTAGGTGCACAGCGTTTGTGGCAGTTGAATCTGCAATCTAAAATGGCAGATAAATAAGCCCGTGATAGCAGAACCTCACTCCCACCCAGACACTAAAATTTATCACTCACTGCTTCCAACACAAACCTCAGTTCAGATTCATACATTTGCATGGAACTGAGGACAGCACCAATGAGGTCACCTCCAGGAGGAAATTAACAATCTCGTCCTGATGTCACATGGTGATTTGTCCCACCACAGTTTATTATGTCAGTACTTCCCCTTCCAGTACAAAATAGTTTGCTACTTCTCTAGCTTTTTCTGTAGCTACTTTTTCCATCATGATGTAATTTTTCCCATTCTTTCATTTGTTCCACATCCTTTTTTCCATTGCTATATGATTTAAATGTCTCATCTCTAACATTTTTCCCCATCTGCCAGCTAAGACTTACAGACATCAGAAGCCTCTACAATCACACAACTACATCAGAGCAAATATGTTCTGCAGTAAATCCCAAAGTCCTGTTCCCCTCTCATTTAGGTTACAGATTTGGCTGACTACTCAAGCTCCATTTCTTGCTGACACGGGGCAGACAGAATAACATTATGTCCAGGTTTGACCTGACGTGGAGATGGAATCTCACCTGGATGCGTGCCATTTCTGCACCCGAGGTATCAGATGCAGGCTACTGGGCAAAGTCCAGCATACAGCATTACTGGTAGTAACAGGAATTTCCTTTATTAGTAGCATCCCTGTGATTTTCAACTCTATCAACACCATGAATTTCAAAACTCCCTACTGCCCCCACAACTGTTTTCATATTGATAATTTGCCTCTTTTTGCTATCCAAAGCAAGCTCAATGTGTTTTCCTTTTAGGTCCAGACAAGAGAAGAATCAATATCTCTCCATTTTTAGTATCAGAGGAGCCAGATTCTGGAGCAGAATACAATACTGCTCAGCTTCTGAGTGCCTAAAAGGATGCACCCTAGGAGACCCACAAACTGCCTTTTTTACAGCCATGGCTTCAGTCCATATTATGGAATACAATTACTTTACTACTGTAAAGGAGGCTGGAAGAAACAGACACATTTCAAATTCTGTCAGGAAACCAGAAGATTGAATCTATCCTAATAACTTAAACTACATTCAGAAACATTCTTGGATAGTGCAATGCAGTTCTCTAGTCCAGTAAATAGCTACAAACATCTCCTAGCATGCTTTTGGCCCACAGCATCAGCAAAATCCCAAACAGTTCCAAGGTCTAACTCATAAACCAGAGCATCCTATGAAATTGGTCCAAACAGGCAGTCTGCACAGAGCCACCCAGGCTGGGATGCTACGAAAACTTGTTCATGAACATGGGTCATTCTGTCCCAGCTGACCTCTGTGTCCGGGAATGTTTCTGGGCACATTTAATTTATTACCACAAATACAGCCTTAGCATCTCAAAGAGATGCATCCTCAGAGCCCAAACAGCAACCTGAATTAAATCAAGAAATCCAGGGCTCTTATGGGTACTCCGAAACATAAAACCGCTAAGAGACCCCAAGCTTTGGGAATGTGCACGAGGAAGTCGGTGGGAAACCTTAAGAATCTGTAGGAGAAGGCAGTAGGAAAATATTTTAACTGCTTGATATCAATTCCTGATGTATTAAAAATAAGTATAGGATCATACTGGAGGCCTATTAAGACACTTATTTCTGTCCTGCACATACACAGAGCATTTCTCTAGGCCTGTTTTCCTTACATAAATGCTTACAATATGCATACAATAATATTTTTATCCAGTGTCATTCAATTCCCTGAAACTGATGTGGTAGCCCCATTTGTTCAGCTGGATATAGTCACAGCAATTGTATATGGCCAGCAGCATCTCTATGTTAAAACTGCAAGGCATCTTTTTCAGGCTTCATTATTTTTGTATCATGTGTATCCAAGAGACACACTGACTGGAAAAAATATCAAAACCAGTTCAGGATGCAGACTTCAAACAGACTACAGAGACTGCAAATAACAACAGAAATGAAAGATAAAATTACTTCCTTACTAACATGAGAGAGCAGCATTACTAGTCAAAAAAAGTTAACACAGATGTAAGCTTACAATTTTTTCTCTCCTCTAATAAAACAAACTGAAAATGTATTAAGCGACCTCTCTCAAAAAGCTGACCTTTGATACTCCTGTTTGACAAACTCACATGAGAGAAATGGAAACTCCTTTCCATATTAATGTTCATGGTTCATCACTAGACTTTTGTTTCCTGCAACAAAGCTGACAGATCTGCACTAACTGGCAATAAAAAGCCAGAAGGAGATCACAATAATTATGCCCTAGGAACCACACAGAGGAGTCTGAGAACTGAAGCCATGCATGTTAACATATTCTACATAAAAACCATGCAAGTTCAGCACAGGCACCTAGCTGTATAAAATATCTCCAAAAGGTAATAACCAATATCCTGTACTAGAATAACACAATGAAAATGCACAGATTCTTTAGTGGTTAGATATTGAACAAAAGGAAATATTTCCCATTTTTATTAATTCATAATTATCCTTCTAGAATTACAGTGTCCTCCATCTACACAATTAAATCTTATTTTTCAGAAAAATGTGCAATGCACAGCCCACTACAATGAAAATGATGGCTGCTGTGAACTTCTGAAAATTATGGAATTTTTCAAAAATTACACTGCCCTATTCTGCAGTATACAGCCACCTAAGTTGCAATCAGTTCTAAATACAAGACCTTTACTAAAATGTACTGCTACAACAGAAAATTAAATGTTTACCTTTACACTGCATTCCTTGGCGAAAAAGGCCCTTAAGCAGCCGTTTGCAATACTGGCAGATGGTGGGACGAGTGTAAGAGTGAACAGCAAAGGTGTGTGGGACCTTCACTCTGCAAAGCACCATCTTATCCATCCAGATGGGGCGGCCACTCCAAGAGGGAATCCTCTTACTAGGTTCTGGGCAGCAACGCTGGAATAAAGAAGGAATACATAATTTGCACCAGAACAGTTTTACTGCCATGAGTGCTTTGAAAAGTCACAGCAGTCAGGTGAAATACCATGTAACTGGAAAAAGGCAAACACTGCATCGTTTTTAAAAAGGATAGAATGGACAACCCTGGGAGCTACTGACCTGTCAGCCTCCCCTCTGTGCCTGGGAAGATCACAGAGATCCTACTAGAAGCTGTGCTAAAGCACATGAAGGACAGGGAGGTGATTCAGGACAGCCAGTGGCCTTGTATGATGGAGTGACTCCATCAGTGGACAACAAAAGGGCTACAGATGTCATTTATCTGGAATTCTGTAAAGCCTTTGACATGGTCCTCCATAATATCCTTCACTCTAAAGTAGAGAGATGGATTCAATGGCTGGACTTTTAGGAGGATAAGGAATTGGTTGGATGCTCACATTCAGAGAGTAGTGGTCAATGGTTCAGTGTCCTGATAGACATCAGTGACAAGTGGTGTCCCTCAGGGCTGATACTGGGACTGGTGCTATCAAACATCTTCCCCAATGACAGACAGTGGGAGCAAGTGCACCCTCAGCAAGTTTGTGTATGTCACCCAGCTGAGTGGTGCAGCTGCCACACTGCAGGGACATGATGCCATCCAGAGGGACCTGGATAAGCTTGAGAACTAGGTCCATTCAAAACTTATATGGTTCAACAAGGCCAAGTGCTGGTGCTGCACCTGGGATGGGGCACCCCACAGTATCAGCACAGGCTGGGGATCAAGATCAGCCCGGCTGGGAAGGACCTGGAGGTCTTGGTGGATGAAAAAAAGTCAGTGGGGCTGTAAAGCAGCTGTTGGCTGAGAAAGTGACCAGACAAGAAAGCAACCTGACCAAGAAGCTTTAAGAGGACATTCTGGTAGAGCAAAACAAAACCATGAAAACACAAGATGGAAAAGCCTTACAGAGAGCTGGAAGTTATGTATGAATCTTTATTTCCACAGATGATAAAATGCTAAAAATTCACTCAAGACATTTATTTTTTAAGTAACCTGACAAGGTTCAGACAGCACATACAGACCTCCATAGAGAGGGTAAAATGGAAACCACTGGACGTAGGCAAACCAAATTCCAATCACTACCTCAAACTATCAGTTTTTAAAAGCGAGGTATGGCATGCCTGGATAGCTTACAAAATTAGGCAAAAATATTTAGAAAATCAAAAAATTATTTTGAAAATTAATCCCCCTCAAAAAAATTCTTTGAAATTAAGTTAGAAGAAAAACTTTAGCAATTAAAACAGAAAAGGCATTGAGTAAAACAAAGAGGTATCAAAAGGTACTAAACATGCACATAGAAATCATAAAGTTAATCTGTGATAAATGGTTACAATTCTATGTTCACCGAATAGATCTTACCAGTAGTCAAACATCAAAATAAATATTTTTCATTACTCAAGACTAGGCTTTTATAGCTTCTAGCTAAAAAAATTACATTCTTGAACTAGACTATACGATTTGCATTTTAAACTGTGGTAATAGTTGTAGTGTAAAGTAACAGATAATTAGAAAAGACTAAGGCACAAACAAATGGATCTAATCACTGCCTGTTCTGTCTTATGATCCCAATATACTTGGGATATACTTGATAATTGATATTTGTTAGATAACTGACAACCTCTCAGCAATCATCATAACAAGGAACTACTGTGGATGTCGGTTTTTACTGTAAGCCCTGTACCCCCTACACACTCCTTGACAGGGTTTGGGTTTTTTTGGATTAACTTTGTGAAAAGCTTAACAGCAGATCAGGAACACTCTTCCCCAGCATAAAAGCTTACAATTTGTACTGCTTTGGCCAAGTAATTATTCTATGCTAATACAACAATTACAGAATGAATCTGTATTACTAAGAAGGCAAGATGTTTCATTATTCTGAAGCCAAGAGTTCATTCATATAACCATGAGTGAAAAGTTAATAACAAAATTATATATAAAATTTATAATTTATTTCCTGTTTCATCTTTCACAATAATAATAAGCAGTAGGTGTCACAGTCTAAGAATCATCAGATTTTAAAATTCACTAAAACCAATCATAATGGTTAAGCTTGACTCCTACATACTCATCTTGAGCCACTTAAAACACTATTTAGTTCCCCAGAGGTTAAAGAATTTATAAACAGAAATTGTTTCTCCTTTCACATTACATACTTCTTCAGAGGCAGAGGATGTGTGTTCAGCTTGTGCTGGTCTTGGAACTGAAAGCCCTGCTCCTGGTAAGGACACGTTAGACAGGCGCCTCTTTCTCACTCCACTGCAGTTATTTGGAATCTTGAAGGCACATCGCTTATGGTAGTTTAACCCACAACCTGGAAGAGTAGTTTGTTTAATTCAAAAAAGCTCCCAACATTCAAAGTAACAAAAAGAGTACTAATATTTTGATAAAGCAGTTTTGAAAAGATGATCCAGGAAAATGGCAAAGGCAGAAACAGACTGTTGTGCCAAATTCTCTTATTTTAGTGTTCTTGATGTGATTCACAGAAACAGCTTTTTCTCCAGTAAGCCCAGTTCTAGCAACAAGGCCCAAGACTTGGAAGCAGCTGATCTCCCACCATCAGGAGGCTTTCATCACTCCCTCACTTTGAAGCACAAGAAGAATTCAGTGAGAAGGCAGCGTCAGTACCTGACAGCAGGCTGCAGAGTGCTCCACAGCCAGCTGGATGAAAGCCATAAGGAAAGGGATTCCCCTTTGGGAGTGTCTCCAAACTATGAGTTGCTTGTGCAAAGAACACAAGGTTGTAAGCTAGCTATTTTTTTTCGAAGTGGGAAACAACAACACTTCTTAAGTCATTAGTCCAAGGTCACACACGGTTTGCATTAATGCCAAGATCAGAACTCGGGTTTTCAATGCACAAACCCTTCCAACTATGAAATACTACATTTAGCACTTACTTGCTAACATACCAAACACGATACAATTTCTTCTTCCTCATCTTATATAGCTATACACACACACAAATACATTAAACATCATAGACTTACCTTCACATTTTAATCCTTGTCGTACCAAACCCCAAAGCATCTCTCCACAGTAGTCACAAAAAGTAGGAGCCTTGTAGGAATGCACATAAAGTGCATGAGGACGAATCTGGAAATCTTCGACTGTAGCCAAAGCTTTTAAAAAATTGCAGTAAGTTATGGTTCTTGCCACAGGATCAACAAAGATTTATGAAAAGAACATGTTTTAAAAATGGCTAATTCAAAGAATGCTAACAAGCTGTTTAGAAAACATCATTTTAGTGTATATCATTTAAATATTCATTTAGAAGACTACATGGTTTTCAGTAAACATTTTTATTGAGGAAAAATATGCATTGGACTCTGTAGGCTAATGGCCACAACTAATCAGTAGTATGAATCACACTGTTGAAAACCTCACTAAGTTGAAGGCAGGTACAATAAGCCTTGCTAAAAGCAACAATAAAGCTTTGAAAGAGCAACTTAATTTTCAAGCTGTTTTGTAACCTACAAAATTTTCTAAAAAAAGACAGCTCTATAAGTTAGATTTTTATCTTCTAAAGGACTTTTACTGTAAAAGTTTATTAGATTAAACTCTTGGTGTATCAAAACTGTGATACTGTGGATAAAGTTTTCACAGAAAATTGAAATATTCTTTTCCTTAAACAAGCACAGATATATTTAAATTATTTTTGTCCTGTTTCTTTGAAGGCAGGAAAAAAAAAAAAAAAGGTATTTTACATCATTATCTTGCCCTGACAGCTACTATTTTTTGACCAAATATGTACTAACTCTTCCTATTCAGATTCTTATTTTTAAAAACCTACTGAAAGACACTGACATGTCTCCAAAACGCCTCAGTTTCTGGTGGTCTGTCTATCTAAGGAAACTGTCAGAGATTGCCAACAGACACAACAAATTTTCCAAATATGCAATTCACCAGAAGCAATGAAAAGCTCGAACTAAGATGATCAATTACTGAACATCCTGGACGCACCCTGAAATGCAGCCAAGGACTCAGCCTTACAGCTATCAAATTCATACTTTACTGATCAAGTTTACAAATCTAAGCCCATGACAGTCAAGGGTCTCTCTTCCTAAAACGTAGCCTCAGTTTGTCACTTTACCCTCAAAGACTTAAAAAACTGCTCAATACTAGTCCAGCTTTAATTTATAGTTTAACTACAGCTGACTTTTGATTGAATTTGACAAAATAATGATTAAACACATACAATGACAATCAGGGCTGGAGTTATTTTGTCCTCGTTATTGGTTAATAACCACCACTCTAAGGACTATATTGTGTAAAGAAATCATTTTTAAGAACTTCGATAACCTTTAAGAGTCTGTTTTTATAGGCATGATTCAGCAACTACATTTTGAAAGTCTTATGACAGCATAAGCCACCAATAGCAAAAGCTACAGAACAAAAAGACAGATAAAAGCAAAAGAAAACCCACAACAGTTGGAAGAACAAATTCTGAATCCTACCTGCATTTCATCTTAAACAATTATAAAAATTAAAAACTGATATTATTATACTTATAAGTTTTCATTTGTATAATGCAGATTTGTTTATCATAATAAACCTGAAGAAGATTAAAACAGAAAAATGAAAAAATAACAAAAGTGAGTACTGAAGCATCAATGACACCTGGATTTTCTTGAAATCCTCTACCCCAAAGTATATGAGATTGAAGTGAAAAAGCTCAAGGCAGGCATGAAAATAATGCTCCATGAAGTCCTATTTTCTTTTAATCTACTGAATAAAGAGTTGTTCCACTGTTACAATAATACCTACCAGAGAGTACAACCTCAACAAGATCTCCCTCGTGTATCTCTTCTGCTGATGTAATTCGTTGCAAAATATTATCTGAGTTCAGGTCATGACGGAACAGGAGAATTTTGTCATACATGCCAAAGAAACCACACTCTGGGAACTGCAACAGACATCAAACTCTAAATTAATACATGCTATTTGATAATCCTATACATCAATGATTTTAATAACAGCTACAGAACTCAAGTGTTGTAAATGTTTCATGGTAACAAAATTAATCTGCCTATTTTTGAGGAAACAAAGCATTTTCTGAAAATTTCTACTTTTTTTTTAAAGGTGAAAAAAAAAACTGTTAAGATTTTTGTTTCTTTGGGTTTTTAATCTCTCAGACCTGCATAATCAGTCTGGCAAGTGAAAGCCAATACAGGCCTTTGACTTGGATACCAGCACCTATAACCCTTACTTCTCAGGTATTCTAGTCAGGCAGGTATTTAGCTTGAGACACTCCAGCAACACCTGCCACATTTTTCTTGAGGAGCAAGCCAGTTAAGAGGCTCCATGCCACTGTTCTACAACAGTTTAGATCTACAGATACGAGAAATCCTGAGTAACATGCTCCAGAGGACACTGCTTGAGCAGGCAAGTTGGACTCTATGACCTCCGGTGATCCCTTCCAACCTTAACCATTTTCTGTGATTCTGTGAAAAGGAAAACTTAAATCCCCACAAGGACACAGAATATAATACTGAAAATCCATACAGGAAACAGATACACTAAATAGCCTGCTGTTTTTCCATGACATTTCACTGAAAAAAGCTTTCTCATTCTGTATTTTCCCTACTCCTCAAAACACTGTTAAGTATGAGTAAAACTTCTTAAAATGAAAACTTCTTAGAATGAAAAGCTTAAAAGTAAACAGTTCATGGGGAAAAAGAGCAGCAACAGACCCTGGAGAGGAATGAGTAGCACTCAAGTGGCTCCTTTGACCTTTTGGTTTAAACCAGAATTCAAACTTGAGGTGGGAACACACACGCAAAGAAAACAGGAAGAATGTGGGAAAAAATATGGAAAAGCTCAGAAGAAACTTTTAATTAATGAAATAACAGCTTAGTAATTTACATGTTACACAGTCAGTAAGTATCTAAACTGCATGAAGCTTGTGGTATATTAATTTTTCCTAACTAAAATAATCAAAGATTTGTTCTACCAAATCAAAAACATAATGAAGGTATCCATCATGCCCATTTTCACACTCTCTTCCCATTCAGAGAAAAAATCATGTCCTCTTTTCAGCAGCAATTTTATCTGAAATATCAAGTTGGTCTTCTCTGTTTTGGTGTGTACACACTACACAATTACATGACACATAATACTGAAAAAGTCCATGCTCCACAAAGCATGCTATCTACCTTGGACAGTCAAAAGGAGAGGCAGAATTTGTGCAATTTAGCCTTTGCAAAAGCAAAAGACAGAGCTGACAAATTTATATTGGCATGTAGATACTTAGTCCACAGCAAGAAACTGATTTACTGGGCTGATGCCAAAGCAGCCGGCTGCTTCCTCTGGCTCTCAACTCACTCCCAGGCTTCCTACATAAATTTGAAACTCTCTTGTACTCTGTACAGTAGCCATGATGGTACAGAGATTACAGTAGCATCATATTCCCCTAAACCAGATATTGCTTAAACCTTTATACAATAAAATGCTATTGCTTAAGATCCCTTAAATCATCTGGAAGAATTCAAGAATTCCTGTCTTATACTATATTTCAGTATACTCATCTGCCGATTCATCTTGCTAAATAGCAAATATCCATGAATGTTCTGAAAATTGCATTTTTCCAGTTGCCCAAAGATAACTTGTAATAAGAAAGAAAATATAAAGCTTGAGAATTAGCTGTTCTGCCCAAATATGTGTCTCAGTATCTCTGCAAGTATGGACAGGACTTGACTTTATACTCAGAACATGCAAAGATACAGCACACTAGTAATTCTTCCAAGGGAACTGACATTTCTTCATACCTGAAACACATCATAAACCTACTTTAAGCTCCAACCCAAAATCCCACTGTGCTTTGACTGACAAGAAAACAAGATATATTTACATTATTAAAATAAGTGCTGTGAGGTTTTAATCCCTGATACACTGTTAAGATAACTTCTATCAATTGCATTATACTGCTGAAGAACTTAATTCTAACAAAAGGGATATAAAATCAACATTAAAACAGTATATATCTGCCTGCAGACACACATGACACTTTTTATTAACACCAATATTAATTTCAGCTGCCAGGAGGGACAACTCATGACTCAGGGAACCACGTGAACTATTGTCTCTTTGTATTAAGTTCACAGAACCACCTATGAGCCACAGATTTTAAGGAAGCCTCTAACATATTCCACAGGTTTGAGTCTCCTTCTTTTGATAAAGATATGTCTTTGTTTCTCTTTTAGGTTTTTTTCCACTCTTTAAGACCATAACCCTGTCATGCAGCTGCCAGAACATCCCTACACATAATCCCCCACCTCAGTAACCAGAGGTCACATAATCACCTGCCAAGCAGCACTTATCTTAATTGCTACAACCAAATATATTCTGCCTATGCACCATTTACCCATTCTCATGTACAAATCTTGGATTTATAAAAATGTTTTAAACATACTACATTAGTTTTCGTTCCTAAAAAGCTTTAGCTGACACAATAAACTAAGGTTACAGATGAACACTCAAGTCCTCTGTGGCAGCAAGTATAAACATTAAAAATACGAGACATTACATTCCTGAGAAAGCAGCATCAACATTAATTCCAAAGTTTGTAAATAACATTATAATACCTATAATTAATATTTTGGTTTTCAAATAAATTCCACACAAAGGCAAAATTAATTTTTACAGAGTACAAATATTTTTAAAAAAGCAAAATCATCTATTACAGATTGTTAGAACTGTTGACATCAATACCCTCATTTGGTTCTACATTAATTAAATTGACCTTTTAAACTGTGTATCATGAATGCTTCTCATATTGTCATGACATGATCTACTGCCTATTCTTCCAAAACAAAAACACATACACATAAAAGTGACTGTGAAAGATTGTCTGTGGTTTTGTAACTGTAACATTTAACCTTAAAAGGTAATTCTTCTATTTACGGGCATGAGCTTTATCAGTGGCTTCTAAACTAAGATGCAGAATCGTAAGCCCAGGACTAACAAGAGAGTAATCTACACTAGTATGGAGTACAAGAATTCTCTCACTAAACACAGGCTCTGTATACAGTTTCTATAGTATGTGACAAGACTTCACCAGGACACATTTTTCTAGGCATTGTGCATGCCTGATCTCCATTTCTGTAATAGTAATTCCAAAAACTAAAAGCATGAGAACAGAGATAGCCTTTTCATGGGTATAGAGAACTTCAGTTGCTAGGAGGTTTTCCTGAATCCGTAAGAGAGACAGGCAGTAGCTGAGGAACCTCGCAGTATCTCCTTTACCTGTCCTGACTATGAGGTGCTTGTCTACACATCCACAAAGAAGCACAGAGGAAAAATGCAGGTGGGGGCAGCCCACACAACACCCTGCCCAGGCACTCCCAGGCCCTTCAAAGGAAGGCCCATCTCCACAAGCCAGAGGAGCACAGAGAAAGAACAGCAGGTGGGAACCCAAATTAAGAACTCCAGGGAAAGGATCCCCTGCCCAGACCCTCCCAGGGGTCTCCCAGGATATCCTTAGACCCAGTTTCCACACATACACTGATCAGGTTAAGTCAACACTAGAACACCTTTTGGTGTCCAGTGGTATGGTACAGATTATAAAATGCTGGGAAATTAGAATGGTACAATACCTATGGAATGTTTACGGAAGGAAACAAAGGCAAAAGAGGTGATTCAGGGAGGAATAAACGTGGGGAAAAATCGAGGGATAAGAAGATAAAAGAGGCTGGTCACCTGTACACAGGGGTTGGTCAGAACAATTGTCTGATCATGTCCTGTGCCGCATCAGCACCACCCGTCCGCCGTTTTCATTAAGTTCAATTTCTACCTATTTTCCTGAATGATTTTCTCTCATTCTGAGCCCATGTGTGTGTATGGGGGGTCTGAGTGCCAGCAATAAGAGCAAGAGGACCCTGTAATGTCAGTGACTGGAGAGGCCGAGTAAGTGAAATCATGAGCTTGAATATCCAGGTGTCAGCACCTGGAAAGACCAAGATCCAGCAGCTGCTACAAGAGAGTGCTTGAAGCCGGCTGCTGGAGGCATCCACTTTTTTTTGTTGTTGCTATTTTTCCTATTGGTGGGTGAGTGGGTATGTGTCTGCACTTTCCCCACTACCAGACCTCCATCCTGAACCACCAAAGAAGGGTACAGCACCACTGGTGCTTACAGACAAGACACGCTGTTCAGCTGTTTGGATCTGTGTGTACACATATATTGTGTTGCACACCTGTATCCAAATGTTAGTGCCTATTGGGAATACGTGGTCAGTCTTGCTGTCCGTGGCTGCACATGGGGACAGAGCTGCAGCAGCCTCCAGATTCAACCATCCCTAACAAAACTTTTCAAGTTAGATGAACAAATCCTGCTCTTTCTTTGCACACTTCCCCCAATTCCATGCCAAAAAAAAAAAAAGTTCCCAGTTCCAAAAGAACAGACCCTGCTCTTTTGGAAAGAAAGATGCCTGCCTCCTAACTCCCTTCCACACACTCCGGCTCAGATTCCTCTCCTCTGCCCCCACTCCAGCCCTGTGCACCCAAGCCATGGAAGCTCTGGCTGGCTGCCCTCCGCACGGCCGGCTCTGATGAGCTGCAGGTGGCCCAGCAGAGCCCTGTCTGAGGCTCGGCCGCGCCTCGACGGGGGGAGCAATCAGCTCCAACCAAGCAGCTTGGCTCCTTACAGGCGTGCGGCGCCCTGCTCTCCCTTCCGCTCCCCAGTCCATTTGGGAATACAGCATTCCTTGCTAGCACCTTGGCCAGAAGGCTATGTGCAGACTGCTAGCCAAGAATAACCTCATCAATTAACAGGGGTTTTATTTCAAGTGGTATCTTTTAACAGAATTTTTACGCAAAGCTTAAACTATGTTCAATAGTTGAACTATGTTCAAGTTGTACACTACCAAATTCTTCTCTCTTGTACCGCAGCAAAGTACAGCTTTTATAGCTTTCCTTATGCTCAGTTACATGAAGCTGTGAGGAAGAACAGTACCCAGTTCCTTTGAAGTGTTAAGAGCTCATAATGTAAACTTGAAAACAAAACTCAAAGCAGAATTTTTTAAAGCCTGTTTTATCTTATGGGATTATACAGCTATTACTTCCCTGCATAAAAGCCTAAAGTATCTGCACAGTTACTCAGAACACATAAACTGCTAATCCCAGTATTACTAAGTTTCCTAAAAGCAAAAAGATGATTGTTCCCAGTCTTAACAATTCCAAAAGAGCATCTCGCGACAGGAAATCACTTGTGGGAAGTCTACGTATGCACTAGACTGTGCCAAAATTAATCTCTGGTATACCAATATCATCAACTTATATCAAGAATATATGCAATTCTTAATACTTGGGTGGTACTAGCACAAGTAACACAACTAGTGCATAATTGCAGTAACACTGAGGAAAAATCAATGGTGTTATCTAGCATGCTCATACTGTAAGTATTACAGCATATCTAGCTTTAATTGACAGTGCATTACATCGTCTTTTTGATCCAGAAGAACTCAACCAAAATACAGCACTCAGTATTGCTGAGCGAAACACAACTGAGGCTTCTTTCTATCTTGGCAGTAACTGAAAAATCCCTTTACTTCAAGTTCCAGGAGTTACTTTACAAAGTTCTGGACTAGTCGCCAAAAATTCACACGAGGGAAAAGTGTAGGCGGATATTGTTTCAAGGTCCAATATCTCATGACCCATCATAACTCAAAACAAATGCTTCAAACCACTGGAAGTTATTTTCAAAGTCTAATGGTCCAAAACACCATTGGAAAGTCTCTTCGTTCACTGAAGTCATCCATTCTATTATCCTGCATCCCTACCCAGCGATTCACTCCCACTCTTTAGAATCATGTGCCAAATCACATTATCACACAGACAATCAGCTACAAACATGTTGCAGGAGATCTTTCCCCCACCAGATGCCTCAACACAGACATACTTGGACTACTGCTTGGCTAGGTTTTCCAGCATACAAACCTATTACCACACTGGAAATGCTAATCTGCCCCACATATAACACCTCTGCACCCCCAGTAACTCCCCAGCTCCCACCCTCTCACAAGCACATTTGCTTCTCATGTCTCAACTCTTGCTAAGTCTCTGCATTATTAAGCTCATATGAAGAAAACAGTTGACAAGACAAGAAGGCAGAGCAGGAAGAAAATACACCATGAACTATTACAAGCTTAACCCGGAGAAAAACCCAGAACATTGGTTGCAGTACTGTTACTTATTTATTACGCTCAAGTTGTTACTGCAAGAGTTGTAGAGATCCATTTGTACTATGGATGGACTGCAATATGATCCTTGTAATGTGATGAAAATACAGAAGACAAATCCAGCCAGCAAGACATAAGAAATACCCCTATGATTTTGCTAAATGGTGACTTTGGGTGAGTTCAGTCAAGTAGAAAAACTAGGCGGGAAGAGTAAGAAACAGATTGCATGGGTAAATACTGTATCAGTTCTCAATCAAAAAGAATGCAACGGTTGAAGGATCATGAGAATTTCAGGCAGACATTCTAAGGTAGGGGAACAGTTGGTCTATTTCAGAGCAAAACGTAACAAAGCCATCAGATATATAAAGAAGGAGAACGCTGAGTATGACTGAAAGTGAAAACGATGAAGGACAGGTCTGTGGACCAAAAAAGATAGAGAAGTTGCAGAAACATGAAAGCAAAGATTCGTAAGCTTACTGAAAAAGTTACGAGAAATCTTGCAGGTACTGATTCTACACAAGTAATACTACAGTAATCAAATGTTCTTCATATGTAGCTATTAACGAGAATAAAATTAACTAAGATAGAATATGGCATTTATAGCATGCTGTACTACATAATTCTCAGTCTGCAGGCAGTAGAACATCACCACATGTGAGTTTCTAGTTTTAAATCAGTAATCCCTTTGTTCTACTTCATGTCCTCTCGTGAGGAATGAAGAAACAGTATTCCAACACAGAACAGTATTAAGAACTTGAGTCTGTAACACCTGATCATTGTGCAAGGACACACACTGTCTACCTGCTATGAGTTTTTTCTGCTTCTAAACACTGTCCCTCTGTTCCAGCAGCCATATATGCCCATGCTTAGGTTCCTCTTCAGCTTGCCCCTGAGAACTGTATGTCTGATACTTTAATACATAGCAACCTAGATAAGGAATGAACAGAGAAGACCATGAATGTACGGGAGACCATAAGCAAGAAATTTTTTTGAAGCATCCCCATAAAGTCTAAAGTTTGGGTTTTCTGAAGATGGCTATTAAGCATTCCAATACACAATAACCCTAACACAGTGCTCACAGTTAAGTTTAAGCTTAACTTTAAACTTGAAAAAAAACTGAAGAAGAACACTTAAAAAACATCTCCTGATGTTTAGAACGTCTGTAATAGAGCTAAGAGACACACCAAATATTTGCATTACTCATCTCACTCTCCTTGCGGACACATGCCTCTTTAGTTTCAGTTCTGCTGATGCTGCTTCAAATTACGCTTCTGCAAAACCTGAACAAGCTACATTGAACACCGTCTGAAGCAGAAAACACAAAAAAGCAGAGTCCTAACCAACATTTTTGATACCATAATTGTAACCTCAAACACAGGCAGGTGGTTCAAGTCCCCAGGTAAGCTTCAAAGCCTTCAACTGGAAAAAACAGGCAACCATTCGCATGACGACAGATAAGAGCGCAGTTTGCAATTTTTACATTAGGTATATATTAATCCTAGAATATTTAACAGTCTTGCAACAGTCACCAGATCTAAGGGAAAGAAAGTCAAGGCAGGACACATTGCTGGCAAATAGAGAGTACAGGGAGAATATTGCCACTCGTGTACTGGCTGCAAAACTACTTATGAAAGATGAATCCACCACACTTGAGGTTGTTTCCTGATCAGTTTGCTGCCTGCAAACATGTTTTCACTGAGCAGTCACTTACTGGTAGCATCAGCTACAGGAGAGCTGCAGCAAAGCCAGACAAAAAGGAAAACTAATTGTGAAATCCTCATCAGTTTTGCAGTAGATTAGGCTCAGCATGTAAGATGTTTGAGCTATAAGAAGACCTCAACCTAAACTTTTAGCTGAGCCTGCCAAAAAAACAGAAAGGAAAAAAGAAAAATAAGTGTGAATGTACTTGTTTTCATCTTTAAGATAGAAGACAGGAAATATGTAGATGTAAAGAGAAGGAGCCGATACAGAAAGAAAAAGCAGCCCCTAAAATGGCTGCATAAAGGCACACCTAACATGCATGGTACATGAAAAGTAGAAATTGAGCCAAATAACTCATCTCTTCAGAAGGGAACTAACATGCTGAACTACATTTTGGAAGTTATTATGAAATTGGCTTGCTTGGCAACTAGTTTGTAAAAATATGAAAGATGCAGTAAGTTATGAGATGGGAAAAAAGATACACAAGCATATGCAAATAACATATCATGTGCTTACTTTTTTCAGGCTATCAGGTGAAAAAGAATCAAATAATAAAACTAACCAACAATAAATACCAATTACAACAATGAAAGACATGAAGGTAATTCCCTACAAAATACTTGCCTTCAATTCCCTCACCACACCTGACCTTGATGGAAAAGACCAATTATTTCTTATTTTATTAAATACTCCTTATTTTTTTTCAGGCTGCTTACTAGGATCTAACCTTCCTAACCTAAATGAAGATAAAATTTGGAAGCAAAACTAGCAAGATCAGTGTTATTTCCTCCCTAGAGAGACAGAATTTGCAACAGGATAGCCAAGACACAGTGGAAAAGTACGCTAAGGCTCTTTTATTTCTTGGTCAACCCTCTCTTAACACAAATTATCTTGATATATAAGAGCAACACATGTATTCAGTATACAGAAAAACAATACTAGCACATTATTAGCTGTCTAATAATGGTGGGATTTTTAATTATTAACTAGAAACAAAAAGAAAAGCTCGTACCACGTCTGCAGCCCTGCAATGCAGGTCTGTAGCTAAAACTGGTCCTTTCACTATGGCTGGCTATACAGATCCAAGAATATTCCTCAAAAGTAGTAAGCATAAGCTAGTAAAATCCTAAGGAATCAGAGACAACCGCTGAAAGGGAAAATCTGTCCATATTGTGAAAAGTCATTCTTGCAGAAAATGTAAAACTACATCTTCTTTTACTAGCTTTCACAAGCGAGAAAGTAAGAGGGTTTAATCCTTTTGAATTAAAAGTTTCTCCCTTGAGAGTTACCAAAATTTCTTTGTGCCACACTGCAAATACCTAACATAGATCTTTGTCACTGTACCAAACTCTTGGCATATCTCAGCTGCTATTACTAAAGAGCCTGTTACCAAACAATGGCTGCCATCAGCAGAACATGGCACCATCATACCATACCTTCTGGTAAACTATTGAGCACACGAGGTCCTTAACAGCAGAGAGGGACAGGTCCTGAGCTTCAATGGTGACAGTCTCTCGAGTGAGACCAATCTGCAGAAGGAATGAGATCCCATGCATGGAGCCTCGGGAGTTGGTGAGGCTCTGCGTACTGAAACTGCCATTGGAGAGTCGACTGGAGAGCCCCGACTGGGGACTTGAAGACAAAGTTGGGGTCTGTGGTGCAGCAGCATGACACGTCGGTGGGGAAAACTTCTGTAAGGATGGGGGAGAAGAGTCGTTTGCTGACATCTGACTTGCTTTATGCTGCCGAGATCTCCCTAGTAGTCAAATTCTAAGAAAAATACGTTACCAGTTCTTGGTTTGAAACGAAAACAAGGATAATGTAAGTTTTCCCTTTCTTAGTTCAGTAAAATGCTCCTGACCAGTAAAATTTAAATTTCCCTTTCATTCGGTGCAAGCCAAAGAGTAAAATAATTACAGCTGCAAGCTACTTTAAATTAAAGGTTCTCTTTCTGCAGTTACAATCAGCTGATCAAAAGCAGATTGCCTGTCCTTTAGCACCACATCCAGACACAGAGGCTTACATAAAGGCCTCACAGAAACACATCAGCTCTGCTGTTTTATACTTGTCCTTCATTTTTATTAAAAAACAAAAGCTGGAGAAACAGACGGAAATAGATGTTGATAATTCATTAAAAGTATCCTCATTCACCTAATTACACAGATCATATCTTAAATGAAGAATCATCTTCATGCAGAGGCATTTTATGATAAAAAAAAAAAGTGTATCCTTGAGCAACAACAGAAGTCCACGTATGTGATGAGTCTATTCCTCCTTCAGAAAGTCTTCTCTGAATTCACAGGACAAAGTGAACTTGAAGATCAATGAAGATACCTGATTTCATTTTTATAAAATATTTTAGCTCATGAAATGGAGGAGCAGAATGTCTGAAGACACAATCACATTAAATGTAATCTCTAGCATCACCCAGATAATCTCCAGCATTTTGAAATGTTGTACTCTGCCTGTAGGGGAAAAGATAAAGTTGTTATTTCACATGAAATGTATAAACTTGCATACCCATGTCATAACCACTCTACTTTTACGCAGTGGGATACCAACTCCTTTTACTCAAATACATTACATTAGAGGCATTTTGTACTTGTCAGTTGAACCCAACTGTTTTCCCACTGTATAATACACGAGAAAAATCAGATCTAGAACTGACCAATATGTTACCACAACTTCTAATTAACGATAGTTTAGTAGAGCAAAGCACTTGGCACTTAAGAGGAAAAAACCGAAAAAGGTAGGGGGAGGGAGCAGTAGAACACAGCTCTGCTCTGTACATCTATATTGAAAAGCTGGTGGGTAGGGAAGGAAATTCATTAAATGCATAGAAATGTCAAAAAAAAATACAAGATAAAAACTCAAACTCTATGCACCAGCATGTACTCAAGATATCATTTCAATACTGTTATTCAAGAAAACTGAAGAATGGCTTGCACAAACACTAACGATAGGAAGATATGCAGAGCATACCATTGAGCATCAGTTTCTTTGGAAAAAAAATTGAGTCATTTAATATTCACACATCTGATTAAAAAAGCAAGTCTGCTACAACCTTTGAAAATAAATAATTTCATGAGCATGGGCTCAAGATACTTGCTACCTGATCCAATATTTCAGCCATTTTACAAGCAGCTGAATGTTTGAAAAGAATAATTTCTAGATTCCCCATGCAACTTCTGCCACAGGAAAAGTTTTCCATGAATGCAAAAGTGGTCCAAATACCTAGATACTACATATTACTAACAGTTTTTAAGGAGCATTGATCCATATAGGATACCAAAATCAGTAAGCTCACATATTTTTCCTTCTCTTATGTAAAAAAAAAAAAAAAAAACTAAGAAAGAGTATTACTCTTGCAATGAAATTTCAGAAGAGAAGTGCCACATCTTACTGCACACAGTTGAAGCTGTCCTTCCCAGAAATAAGGCTGAGAATTGCTAAAACAGTCCATTTAATACACTATGCACTCCTGGTATTTACCAGTGTGATAGCTCAAAACTCCACTGTCATTGCATTCTGAAAGGTAGATAAAGAAAGAGAGGTACACAAATTGCAGTACTGGAAGGAAAAGAAGCTCTTGGTACTGCAATAAAAATTCCTAACAGGGGCTCTGGAAGAGAGAACAAATTGATACCTTGTGGATTTTCAGCACAGGTATCTAGAACCTTTTGTCTTCAAATACACAGGACTTGCTGGGCATTTAGCAACAACACCTGAAAAGAAACTTCTGCCTTTAAAGAACACGCTAAACGCGATACAGATGAAAGTAATAAATAGGAAGAGTAAGGACGGCAACAGTAGCATTTAAGCACCTTTCCCAAGAAAGGAGCTTCACAGTGCTTTCACGTTTGCTTGAAGATGACTTGTTCCTGTTTTCTACATACTGCTTTCCTCTGCCTCACCTCTCACAGACACCAGAGACAGCAAATACGAAGCCTTAGGGGTGGATTTGAATTACAAAAAACAATGCGTAACCAATATAACAGAGAACAGAAAAGCCTTATGATGTTAGTTTTCCTTGATGTGAAAGGACTAATGAGTCTACTAAGCAAGTTTAATTTAGACAGTGAAAACACCCTGTGAAAGCTCACCTACAACTGCCTAATTAGAACGGTAATTATATTTACCAAAAGCACGATGCTTGTGCATTGACAAAGCCTTTTGCATACAAGCCTTTGAAGAAGTTTATTTTTGCAACTTAGTAGGAAAGAATGGATCTTTCTATGAAAGGAAAGCCATAGAAACTGCTCACTTTGTAGCGAGGATAGAATTCTTCCGAACATCATATAAAATAAGCGTATGTTGAAATTTACATGCAGTCTACAATTCTGCATTTTTATTTACGCAAAGAAAACCCTACACCTCCAAAAGCAGAGAGGCACAGGGGCACTGTGCTTTTTTCCCCTGCTGCCCAGCTCGCAGCCTGCGCTCGCCCAGAAGCGCTGTCCCTCCCGTTCCTGCTGCCCCCGAACCAAGCGGCTCTCGGGCAGCTTCTCCAACACCTGGCATTTTAACCCGCCCTCCCCTCCCGCTGCGAGGCGAGACGCGGACGTCGAGCCCCGCTCCCAGCGGCTGCAGCCGCAGTTCTTACCCCCGCGGGGGCCGTTCCCGCCGGGAGGACGGCAGCTCCCCGCCACGGCTCCCGGGCGGGACCGGCGGGACGCGTCCTGCCTGCCGCGGGTCACGCAGCCCCGTCCGGGCTGGAGCTGGCAGCCGCCCGTCCCGTCGCGCCCGTCCCTCCCAGGTTTAAATCCCCGCTGCGCGACCCGCCCCCGCCGGCACCATCTCCGGAGATGATGTGGCCTCGGCCCGTCACCCCCACCCCGGGGCACCCAGGGCGGAGCTGCGGCCGCGGCGCTTTCCCCCGCGGGCGCCGGCGGGCGCTGCCCCGGGGCCACGGCCCGTGCCGGGCCGGCGGCCGCTCCCGCCGCCGCGGCAGGAACTTTTCGAGTCCGCCCCCGCCCTTCCCCGGCGCGGTGGCGGCGGCGGCCCCGACCCCCGTACACACACACACACACCACCCCACGCACACACACCGCGACCCCGCGGCGGCTCCTGCCCAAAGCGGCGGCGGCGGCGGCGGCGCCCCCGGCCCCGCCGCGCTCACCTGCGGCCCCGCTGCCCCGGGCCGGAACGGCCGCTCGCGCATCTCCAGCCCCGCGGCTCCCCGCACACACACCAGAGCCGCCCGGGACGGGACAGGGCTGTGCCGCGGGGGCTGCCGGGAGCTGTAGTTCCGCAGCCGCGTTCTGCTGCGGGCCGCCCAGCCTGGGCGAACCACGAGCCCCGGCGTGCCCCGCGCGGGCGGGGGGCTCGGAGCGCGCGGCGGCGCACGCGCAGGGCTCCCAGAAAGAGTTTCCGTTAGTTTTCCTTGGCCGTGGCGGGCGCTGCCCCGAGCCGCTACAGCGGGACGGGACAAAACGGGACGGAACGGGACGGCCACGGCAGCGGAGCCCTGCGCTCCGAGCTGCGGCTGCCGCCCCGCCGACGCCCTGGCCTCGCCTCTCCAGCCGTGCCAAGCCCTGGGTCCGCGCCAGCTCGCACCCGCCGGCTGCGGTGCCAGCGCCGGCCGCGGGTTTGGGCAGCCCCCCCGCCCTGCCCGCGGTACCTCGGGGCGCGCCCCGCGCCTTCCTTCCCGCTCCGGCCGGCCGGGGCAGCCGCAGCCCGTCTCTCCATCCGCACCGCTCCCGGTTCACCTTGCCGGGACGGGGGTGGCGCAGCCCCGCGGGGATGTCCCCTGGGCCGGGCAGGCCCTCCATCGCTGCACAGGAAATACTTGACCTAGTGTGTCACAGCATCGCGCTGGTCTTTTCCGTGGCCGCGCTGACCTGGGAGCTGGAAATGGCTTTCAGCGTCCCCGCGCGCCTCCCGCTAGCCCCCACGGATGTGCGTGCGGCTCAGCAAGAAATCAGAAGTCCTCCAGGCCCTTTTCACCATGGCTCTGTCCGTCTCCTGCTGCGTTTCAGCCCCCCCTTCTAACGCTCTGATTCACCTAAATCCCATCTTCTGCCCTGCGTTAATGATGCCATTCTTGGCATCAGCAGCAAATCTCTGCATGCAAGATATTTAGCAAAAAACCAGTGAGCTGAAGTAGCAAATAAAATGGGTGCAAGGCAAAACTGCCTCTGTAACCTCCCTCCAGCCCTAAAGCTCCCTGTTGAAAGACAACCCATAATCTTCCTTCTTGAATTTGGATTCAATTTCTGTGTACAAGTCTTAAAATGATATCCATTACCATAGGAAGTTGCTGAAGTTTAAGTTATATACCAGACCGAAAACACCTTGAAAAGGCAAACTATCAGATTCAAAGGCTTCTAATCCTCAGCTCAGCGAGACACAGATGGAGAAGCAGATTAGTGCCTTGTCATTTATAGCTCTGTTTGTAACGTACGTTTCTCATTTCCTTCATCTTGCGCTCCTGAGGCCTGGCCCAAAACCCACTGAAGCTGAGGGGAGTCCTTCCGCTTTCTTCACCCTGTTTTGCATCAAACCTTTACATAGTGCAGCTGATAGTGTAACGAGCTCTCTGCGCTGACTGGAGCCATTTTATTTGATAAATAATTAGCCTGCAGCTTCTTGTCAAAATCTGGAAGTACTTTAAACTAAAAATGTAGCAGTTAATGGTTGATTCTGCTTTTAACTGGTTTTGAATGCCAAAAACCACCCTGGGACTTTTTAATGAAGGCTATTCCATGAATAGAGGATGTTCTTGCCAACGCTCTGCACCAGATAACTGAGCAATCTTCGTTTCCTTTTTCCTCTAAAGTGGGACTCCCACACGCCACCACTGTAAACACAGAGCTTGCCTCCATAAACATGATTTCTGATGCTTAGCACAGCAAGGAGTCATACTCTACTCTATTTAAAAGTGCAGCAAGCTTCTCACATTTTGACTAGCAGCCCTTAAAACAGCTGTTTATGGACGACACCAGATGGACATAAGGTATTACCACAGTCATTGGGCAACGATTATATTTCTTTGTAAAGAAGCTCAGCTTTATACCATCCAATAGGGTTGGTGCCATTTAATTTGCTGCCCTAAGCTGTAATAGCTGCTTTTTCATAAATCAGAACAGCAGATGGATTAGTTAAAATCAATTTATTACAGAACACCGGACAGCATCAGCCAAAATAAACCAAACTGCTGTAAGTACTTGTTTGGTGTTACTTTCTATTAAATAAATATCGCTGAAGCATCCAAAGCATGTCCTGTTTGTAAAGATCTCTGTTGTAAAGATGTGTAAAACACATCTGAAAGCAGCTCTGCATTCAGTATCTGTGTATGGAGCAGCACATAGATCTGTGCATATGCACAGCTGACTCTGCATGATAGCATTAGCCCTGGCTGCAGTGACTGACAGGGCAAGCATTCTGGTTTGTTGTTTTTATGACTAGCATAATTAGTGATTTCATGCAGATTTCGTCAATGTTCTTCATTTTTTTTCTGAGCCCACATCGTTCCCTCAGATGGTTAGCTTGTTTTCACAGCTCAGCTTTGCCTGCTGAACCCAGCTATGCTTTACAAATCGCTCTCTCTTACATCTACAAGATACCAGGAAATGGGTAACTTTCATTGTATTTATTTGCTTTTATAAACAAGAAACTGGTTTTCTGTATGGACCACAAGGTCTATAGAAACAAAGAACATTTGGAACTGTTTCATAACTCTAAAAATTCATCAAGTTTTTCCAGTTTGAAAATAATATCTCTAACATTCGGATATTTCGTATCTGAAAATGGATACATAATATTTTCATTTCTGTTCGCCAATCTAATGTTTTGAATATTTTCATATTCAAGGCAATATCGTGGGAGACTTTACTGGTGCATTTGCCTGAGAAATTCCATAAGCACATGCTGCCATGATTATTTTTCACTGCTTTGACACTGATGTTGCATAGCAAAGGCCCTCTTCTAGGATCTGCAAGATCTGCAACAAATGTCTGCAAAAAGAGGAAGCAATATCTCTATGGACAAAATATACAAATGCTTTTGCTTTTTTTTTTTCTTTTTTCAGTTCACTGTCCCTTTTCTCTCTCACTCTCTCAACTCAACCTCTCCCATAAGGGAACTGAAAAAAAGGTAGGATTTCAGGTTTGGTTTGGATAAAATCCTGAAATGTGGGTATGTCTCTGAATTACCTCATCATCTTGGTTTGAGCCCTTAGCTGAACTTTGTCCCAAAATCTACCTCCAACAAACCAATGAAAAGTTTAGTATAAACTTAAAAAACATGGAATGAAAATTTACCTTGGTATAAACACATATTTGTAACTTTTTTTTATTAAACAAAATATACCTTTTTATTATAAATGATAGGTAATTGAGTTTTGGAATTCACTTACCCCCCCACTAGTTTAAGGAATGATCTCACAGATCCTTGCATCTGCTAGATGGGTAGCCTCATTCATATAGTATATATAATTCTACTGTACTGGCTCCAAAATAAAGTTATTTTCCTAAGTAAGTGTTTAAGGTAAACCTAAGAAATTTCACACTTTTGCACTTATTAAAGCTTTGTCTGTGAAAGCATCAGCACATGGAAACAGAGTCTCTTCAACTTGAATCACCAAGTGGGGTGCTTCCACAGCCTGATAAGGGCTGTTCCAAGCCCCCCGGAGACGAGCAGTGGATGAGTTAACCGAGATGAACAGCAGCAGCTCAAGCCCACAAGATGCACGTGAGCACTGGGCACCTGCAGGCCCCTGTGCTTCTCTGTGACCATCAGCCCCACCACCCTTTCCCTCTGGGCTCTGAGAGCTGCTTATGGATTTCTGAGTCTGCAGCAGCCCAGGCTGCTGAACTCTGGGAATCTCAGACTGCATCTGCTGCCTTCCTGCTGTTGGCAAATCAGCCATAGCTCAGGCTCAAATTATAGAATCTTAGAGTGGCTTGGATTGGAAGGGACCTTAGAGACCATCAAGTTCCCAACCCCTGCTGTGGGCAGGGACACCCTCCACTAGTCTGGGTTGCTCTGAGCCCCATCCAACCTTCTGCATTGGAAATGACTTTTTATTATGTGGATTCAAACCGCATCAAACCACACTTCCTCTGCTCTCCCTGCCGCGGGCCTGCCAGTCAGAAGAGCCGAGCATTAAAACTGTCTTTAGAACGCTGGAAGGTGCAGCAGTTCCCCTTCTGGAGAAAACTGGCGAGCATTAAACCCGCAGCACTGGGCAGCGCATTTCTCCAGTTCACAGCCAAGGCAATGACGGAGCACACGGCCTCAGCTTCCCAGGGATGGTTTGGCTGAAATGCTGACATGTTGGAGGGCCAGCAGAAGGAAAAGGTTTTGACAGCGGTGCCTCCATCGACTGTCCATCGGGACTTCAGTAGATGGCACTGTCACACCAACTGTCACTTCCTGGGCACAGGAAGGGATCATGTACATATCATACTGTCACAGATTGCCTAGGCTTTTCTCCCTAACTAAACTACCCTTACTAAATAAACTACCCTTTTTTTTCCCCCCTCTAGATGACATCTGGTTACATCTATTTGATTTTTCAGAGTAATAATCCAAATATTTAAGATGTATATAATAGTACAGCTGACCACTAAGCAATTTGTTGACACATTTTCTATTAGGTGGTATGAAGCAGGACTAAACAACACATTTTTCCTTTATAAATTCCTGGATAAATAAAATGTCCATCACCTTTGACTATTTTTTTTTTAAAGTGTGCATATTTAAAATAGTTACATACTTCTGTTTTCAGCTGTGAAGTGTTCTGATTTCTGTTACATGGATTCTTTTTTTCTTCTCTCAGTCTTCTTTATAGACATAGAACTTCCTGGGGTGGTTACGGGAGGGGACATCTCCACTCCAAATTTTGAAAGTAATGCCCTTAAAAAATCCTATTTAATCTCTCTACACATCTGGTCCAGCACTTACATTTTTATGTGTGTTTCCCATGTAGGTGATATTAAATCTGACTTTACACTTGCCAAATTTGTAATCTATCAAATAATTGTAACCATCAGAGCAACCACAATCCCTTAGGGAAAAGCAGTGTTAGCTAGTCCTGACTCAAGTTTATATCCTTGTCAGATTTCTCCTGTAGCTATTGTATTTATTTTCTTTTCTGCTAAATTGTGTGAGAACCCTGACACATCACCCAGAAAATCTGTCCAGCATCTGGATTGTATAGTCAACCACAGGAAATCTCATGGAGGGGCAACAGATTTTTGTTCCGTTGTGTAGTTCTGCTGGGATCACCATCATCTTAGTAGCTGGATTTAGACTAATTTCCCATTACTTGATCTCTGACATGCTAGGGCTTTTGTCTAAAATCTGTCAACCACAGTGATTTTTCTTGGTAATCAAAAGATTGCCCATTTCTCCCTATGAACCAATGACTTGGCTGTGAGTTTGGAACAATTTCCTAACAAAGCAGTGTGTGGACTTTCATGACTGAAAAAAAAGAGGCACCAATTTAAATTAACTCTTTGTTTTCCCATATATGAAAAAAAATGGATACAGCCGCATATGTCTCAGTATCAGCTAGAAGGACACTGCATCTGTAGTAAAGCTATCACCACCAGAGATGCCATCTCTGTGCTGGATGGCAGATCCACCAGCTTTTCTAGGAAATCTGCGAAATCTGGGTCAACAATCTGCAAATCACAAATTGCTCTGTTTCTCTCACATCACCCTTGCGGACACTTTGAATACTTGCAAAGCTATAGTTACTAGGATGTGGCTTTCCAGTACAAGGCTGATAAGCTGCAAAATGATTACTACTGCTGCTTCCCTTCTTCCTTTCTTCTTTTTTTTTCTTTTAATTTGGCATTAAGCCTGAACTTTAAGAAATATATAAAAATCGGAGACTTTAGATGAAGTATGTGTGATGCAGAATAGTGAGATGTTTTCTACAACATCCTAGAGCAAGAACGCTGATGTCAAATGACCTAAAGAATAGATCAGGAGCTCAGAAACTTGTCTCTTTGGTTTAATAATTTAAATTGGTGTACTGCAAAACACCGTCTCACCACCTCAGCTTCATTGTTAGTTGATAGTATAATTACAGAATTTAAAACGCCTGGAGAGTGGATTTTCATTTTAGAAAGTATTGTTGTTTTAGGCCTAAAAAGGATCATAAGAAGAATGTATAAAATAATAAACTAAGCCACTTTGCAATTCTGTAGGTCTTTGCCGTCACATCCTTCAGGAATACCCGTTCCGAGCTTCCATCAGCCACGAGCGCTGCTCCCGGCCGCTTCCCAGCAGGGAGCCCGGGCCCCGCCGCAGAGCCCTCCCTGATCCCAGCGCCCGGAGCTCCCACCGGTGTCCGAACGCGGACGGATCACGCGGGGCCCCGAGCCGCAGCCCATCCCGGAGCTGCCCCTCGGAACACAAAACCAGCTTTCAGGGGAAAGCCGCAGCTCCGGCTTTTCCCACGGCGGGAATCACGAGTGCCTGCGCCGCCGTCGCGGCCCGGCGGCCGGGGGAGGAGGGAGAGGGGAGGGGGCCGGGGGGCGGCAGGCAGCCCTTGGCACTGCTGACGTGCTGCCGGGGACGAGCTCAGCTCGGGGGGAACGCGGCTGCCACAGAGACTGGCAGCGCTGCGGCTCCAGCAGCCAGCGCCGCTCCTGCGGCAGCCTCCTCCCTCCCTCTCTCCCTCCGTGCCTCCGTCCGTCCCTCCTCCGCCTCCACCTCCGCCGGCACAGCCCCGGCTCTCTCCTTGCATCCCCGGCACTCGGCGAGGCGGAGGGAGGGGATGGCGGGGGTCGCTGCCCGAATGCTCGGGGCGCTGTGCTTCGCCGCCTGCCTGCCCCCGGCGCTCGGGAGGGACGCCGGAGCACAGTGGACCCTGGAGAAGGTGGGTCGCGATTGCCTTCCCCAGGCGCTTCTTGCCTCTCCCTTGGTGCGCGGTGCAGCGCCTTCCCGGCGGGCAGGGGGCAGCGGCTGGGCGGGGGGACAGCCTCATCCCTCCTGCCCTGGCCGCCAACGCGAATTCCGGCTGGGATCACCTTTGGCGCGGTCCCGCAGGTGAGGGTGGGTGGCATGGCTTCCCTCTTAGCCCGAGCTTGGTGGCTGCAGAGAACAAATCTTCACATGTTTGTCGTCTCGCACCGCCTGGAACCGGGCAGCAAGAGGATAAACTTTGTCAGGGGCAGTTAGTGAATTTAAGGGGAAATCCAAACAGGACAAAACGGATCAAAATCTGAAATTATATTCCTTATAACATTCGACTGTACTCCAACTTCCATTGTGATTATGGTGAGTCAGAGGACAGTGACTCAGTTTGAGAAGACAAATAGCTCTTCCAGCAGCATGCACATGTATCTAGGAAAAATAAGTAGGCACGGTGCTGATAGCCGATACAGAACTGTTTTGAAAGGATATAATGCTCTAATATGTTGTAGACCCATACTATATTGTGTATAATTTAAAGTGGTGCATGAACTACTGAAAAGAGGATCCTCAAGAAAAGATTTAATTCAGGAGCGGTAAGCCCTAAACCACAGATTTCTCTATGTAGCAGCTCTTAGTGGTTCATTATGAAACATTAACATAGTTTTCTTCATAAAGAACTAAACCATTTGAAACATAGGAGAGCATAAAACTGCAAATCACATTCAACTAAACATTTCAGGAATTTCCAAACAGAAAATATACTTCTAGGGCCCTTACCAAGTGTTTGTAGAAGAGCTGAACTCAAAGTTCAACAAGAAGCAACTGAATTCCACTAATCCAGTGCCCCATTCTCTTCACCAATAGATCAGAGTCCAGGACAAACTGGTAAAATGAAGCTTCTCTCACACCTTTCCACATGCTTCCCCTTAGTCATTCCCTTTCCCCTTCATTTTATTCACCCCCCATTCAAGGAAATGTTGGCTTGTTTGTTTTTTAATGAGATACTCTGTCAGTCAGTTCTATTAATTGTATCTTACAATACATACATATATATGTGTGTAGAGATCAGTATATAATATATATACAGCTCATGTATAGACTATACATCTGTAACATGATACATCTGTATCACACACAATACATGTATGTGTACATATACAGTATATGCATAAGAACACGTGGGGCTAAATCTTTAGTCACACTGGTCAGTGAACAACCATATAGCCCCAGTGCTCCTTCTTTTGGCCCCCTTGAGCCCCAGCACTTCACTCCTTAGTTTGTTCCATTCTGACCAGTCAATCTCCTGGCCAGTGCTGTCAGTAGTGCCATCCAACCACAGAACCATCGCATCTGAGCGCCTCCGCCTGTGCACACACTAAGCAAGAACAACTTCCTCTTTCTCATCAAATTCTTGTCCTTCAACAACTTTTGTTCTTTCTCCCTGGAGGGATGTGTGAGCCAGAAATTCAAAGTCCTACAGGTAAGCCTGGGCTACTTGTAGAACTTGGAGTCTTGAGTTTTATACAGCTTAGTACAACAGGCTTAGTGACAACCCTGTCATGAATGCATTGTCGTGCCTCCCTGTTGTGGCAAAATAGGGATTGACCAACACTGTCAAGTGTGAGTCACTTACAAAACTTATTTTGCTTCTCTTTTATTTCATAACCACTTTTGTAATTCCTCTCACTTCCCAAATTTGAAGATATCTCTGTTAATAGAAGTGGAAATTGATTCCTCTCCTTTGAAGTATTTTCATTCATTTTTACTTTAATAATGTTTCTTTGCAAAGTGATTCGATGACCCCAATTACCAGGCATGTTCTTCACTTGTTCAACTGCAGACATATTTTCTGAACTTCCTTAATTAAATTGTCCTCCTACACTCTTCTGAAGTACATGGCTTTAGCTTTCCTCTCTCCCCTTACAGCCTGCTCCCCCTAAACCAAACAGCTCCCTGACAACATTTTCTCTTGTCTGTGTCTCTTCTACACTGGTCTAAGTTCCACCATATTAATCTTCTAGTATTTTAACAGACTGTTTTGCAACTTACAGAGTACAGTTTCCAAACTTTCAAAAGTTCATTTTTATATCAGATGAAATGCAATTTGTCTTTAATTTATATCTAAATTTGCTAGCATTAAAAATGTAAACTGCCCATCCTAAATTTTGGTGCCCTTACAGTCTTAAAATTCAGTTTTAAACACTGTATTAAAATTGGCACAATAAGATTCAGTGTCTTTGTGTCACCCCTCTGCTTAATTTCACTAGTAAACTTAAGGAGAATTTAGAGGAAAGGTTCACATGGAGATAAACAGCTAGGAAACAAGAGAAGGGTAGAAGTAAATGTTTACAGTGACATCTAGAAAATGCTTGTGCTCGTAGTTGCTTGTACAAACACAAACAAAGTAGAAAAGAAGTCAAAAAGTGAGGCAACCCCCATTTTTTAAACAATATTCATCAAGTAGGGTAATAAGATAACAGGTAATAAGACATCTGACTCTCGAGGTCAGTTCACATTCTGGCCAAGTAATGGGTTTTAGGTGTTATTTCAAAGACATGTGAAATGACACACAGGACTAGAAAAGGAGAATGAATTATGTTTTGTAAACACATACAATGATAGGGTTAGTCTACAGATATTTATGAAAATGTCAGTTTGGTGCAGGAGCAGCCCAAAAGCAAGTTAAACAGTTAAACAGTTTGAAGAAAGAAAAATAATAAAAAATACCGTTGTCCTACAGGATAAACTACGGTGTGCTCATGTTCCAGTTTCTCTCCTTTTGCTCATCTCAGAAAGGATGACACAGACAAGGTACACTGAAAGACAGCAAGTCTGATCAGTCATGTAAGGCAGTTCCAGTCAAAGAACAACTAACAGAGCAGTATTCTTCGTTAGGAGAAAGACAGGAGTAGAGGGAAGACCCTGTGATATAAATGAGGAATGGATATGATAGTGCCTTAAATAGGAATCTATAAAAACAGTAGTGGGTCAGGAAGTTTCTGAGAAGGCCATTGCTAGAGATTGGATAGGTTCAAACCTGGTGTATAAAGGGGCATTTGAGATGTCCTTGGGAATCCCACCTGGCATTCAGCTACCACTCCAGAGCACTGCAGGACTCTTGCACATCAAAGATGTGCATTTGCCAGCTACATAAGGATGTCTCAAGCATTCTGTGTCAGCCCCAAAGGCCTGCGTTTGGGCAACAGAAAGGAAGTCACTCGGGAGGTAGCCCACGTACTAGTGGTTGTCACAGGAGACAAGCTGTCGGTTCTGAGGTTAACCCACGTGTCACCCAGCTGACGAATGCCCCAGCTAGCCCCAAATGAGCCACAGCACTCAGTGCAGTCACACTCTGCCACTGAGGGCAGAGGCCACAATGACACGGTTTGCTCCCTCTGGGAGTGAGTTACCTTAGGCATTTCTTTGCAGTACTGCATCTTAAAATATAGACACAGCATAAAGCTAAGTATTATTACTACTAGAAACAAAGCTTCTGGTGTTTGTCTCAATAGAAACCTCAGTTGAAGGTGGCGTGGTTGTAGACATGACATGTAGAATTAAGATATTAGGAAACAGAGAACCCATTCATAGGTTGAGGTTTTACAGCTAGCTGGTAGGTAAAACTTTCTCCCATGCTTTTAACACTAGCATATTTTGCATGGAAATGAAAGATAGAGAAGCCAATCATTTCTGAGTGAAAAGGGTTTTTTAAATTACTTTTTGTTGGGAGTAAATCAAAGTAGCACAATATACCACTTTTATTGTCATTCTGAAGAAAACTGTGGTCAAAAAGGTCTAGTAATAGTTATAGTGGTCTTTCTTCTCTCTACCTTCTACAGTATTCTCACCAACCAAGAATTTTAGGTTCTGATGCCATTCAAAAAGTTGTGGCCAACACAGATGTTTCTGAAATGTGGGAGAATGATTTGCGCCCTATCCTGATAGAAAGATACCCGGGATCACCAGGAAATTACATTGTGCAACAGGTAAGACTGCACTTCCTCAAAACCTCTAAGAACATCTTTATTATATATTATTATCATTATTATTTATATTCTGGTAATGCCTTTGGTGACCCCCACTGAAGAGACAGTCACATTCCTTTCATTCAGTAGGATGAAGTCTATCATTGTTCAGGTCTAGACTGCATAGTGCCTACATGACACAGATTGCACATTAGCTGACATTATTTTCCAGGGCTGCATAGCATGATTAAAAAGAAATCTTTTCTTTAAAAATCGTTCTTTTCTTTAAAGTGTTTTAAATTAAAAAGCTTGCCCCAAGTTTGGTACCCAAAGTACAACACAGTGGTTCTCCTTTCCCTCACATGAACAGGTTTTTGGTCACTGGTTCAAACCCGAGACCATGCATGGGATGAAATAAATGATACCCCTGCCACATTTTCTGGAGAGGCCCTGTCCTGTGCTGTTACAGTGCCCTGGAGTGTTGCTTCAGATGGGTGTATCAACACAAAAGGGGATCACAGGGGCCAAAGGGGCAGGCAGATGAAATGGTCAGCATGACGAAGTGCAGCCCTGGTCCACGAACCACGTCAGCTCTGCTGGCCCAAGCACAGCAGTGTCCTAGTGCTGGACTAACAAACCCAGACTGCAGCTGGCTCCAAGGCAGTAAAGGCTCCAGCACACATTGTCTTTGAGCCACAAGAAGTTACCACACACCTGGGTTGCTGCCCTCTCAGCACCTCTGCTCTGCATTCACAGTGTGGGCATCTTCAGGACAGTGTCCACGCTGGTTCTGGATTACATTAGCCGAGCGGGAGACAGACAATGGTACAGCTGAGTTCACTAGAAGACATTCACATCATCTCACTAGCCTTCGTCTACCCTTCAGGCAGTGACTCAGCAGCTCTAAGACAGCTCTAACTACAATAAATTTATTTGCCACTCTGCAATTTGTAGACTGGGAAAATGCAGCTTTTTTACACTTTGTGTGTGTGTGTGCGTGCACATGTCTCTATAGATTTAGTCTTGTGGTTTCTCTAGTGATACCCTGGAAGGCAGCCAAATGAAAGGGGGAAAAGGAAGAAAAACAAAAAACCAGCTGATCCTAGGCTAGAAGACCACAGATCATGTTCAAAATAGGATCATTCTGTTACAAGGTAACAGCGTGTATTAAATTAGACCCCCCACCAAAGGAAAAAAAGAAGAGTACCCTATTGTCAAAACGCAATAACAGAGTTTGAAATGGATGACACTTCTTTGTTGAGACACAAAAAGCATCAGACTCCTTTAAAGGAAAAGGTTACTGGGAACTCCATCCAGGTTTATACAGTCCCCTTAATCCTTGACAGACATCCTTTTTCTGCCTACTGATAGCTGATAGTCCATACAGTGTTGTAAAAGCTTCCAGAGGGTGTCCACAAACAAAATGGAAGTTTGTTCTAGCACTAAATCTATGGCAATATTCTTACTGACTTCACTAAGAGCAGAACAAGTTGTCAAAGTCTATTTTCCCCTCAGAGGCTTTTCCTAATGTTTACTTAAAGAGAGAGGAATCTGCCTTGAAGAAGCACTCGAGGGACCCATAAAAATAAGTTGCTCAACAGAGAAACAGAGATGTCCCTCTAGTATGAGTTAGCCAGAACTCTGGTCGAAGTATACCTGGGACTGTTAGAGGTGTTGTCTTTAGGTAGGAAGATAACTTGAATGATTTCTTTTATAGATAGTCTTAATTCTTATCTTTAAGTGAGCTACACTTACAGAATTTCTTTTTAAAAACACTGTTCTGAAATGCTTAATTCTTTCTTTAATTTAAAGGAATCTACCTATCTCTTATGGCCTTGTAAACAATTTATGTCACTTGAAAAGCAGATTTCTCACAGAAGCTAAAAAGCCCAACCACCTCACACCAACCAACCAAATCAAACCACTTTTTTTTTTTTTTTCCTTATACTGCTGTGGCATCTCTGTGTGGTAATTGTCTAAACAGCCACAACAAGGTCTCTGCAGTCAATTCTGACTTTACATTTAAGGCCACATCTGAGTTAAGATTTGAAGATGTTAACATTAAATCTGCTCTAGTTACACCTCAAAAAGACATTGGCCTGAAAACTTCAGAGATCAAGATCTTAATGTGTCATAATAATTGGCAATCATTCGAAACACCTTCACACTCCAAAGACAAGGGTCAAAAGGGAGAAATAAAAAGCAAATGAGTCAGTCAATGGCTCAGGTAGCAAAGTTATACGGTGAAATTACATTTTTTGCTATGAAGTTTATCCTTTAAAATACAATGAACTTACAGAAATAAGAGCCACTATTAATTAGCTAATTACAATTCGTCTGCAACATCTTCTGCAGCAAGAAATATTACTCTGATTGTTTTTTATAATTGCAGCATATCAAGCACCGTCTTCAAACATTAAAGGCTGGTTGGGAAATTGAAGAAGATACATTTCAGAGATACACACCATATGGATATAAAACCTTTTCAAATATTATCAGCACTCTGGACCCCTCTGCAAAACGCCATCTCGTACTTGCGTGCCACTACGACTCAAAATTCTTTGGACAACAGTGGCAGGATAGAGTGTTTGTAGGAGCAACTGATTCAGCCGTGCCTTGTGCTATGATATTGGAGCTGGCACGTTCCCTGGATAACAAGCTTCAGTTAATCAAGGTAGTTTTTTTGTTTCATTTTAATTTGCTTTTCCAACAGCAACAGGCCTCAGGGCATTTCCACATTCTTTTCCATAGTCTGCATGCTGGGTTCTCTGATTGCTGTGCCTGTAGTAAATCTCCCACTGACTCCAAAAACAGAGATCAGTATCTACTACTCTATAAAGTACATTATCACAGTAAAATTTCTTATAAAAAGGGGGGATATCTAAAAGTTATCTATATAAACATAGACTATACAAAAATAAATGATACACGAATAATAGCTGTTTCATAGATCTGGAAAGATATAATGCTACTTTCTATCTAAAAGGCACAGAACCCTACTCAGAAGTTCCTATCATATCCAGTAACATCTAGTGTCATTGAAAAATTTTTGTTGCATTCTGAATCCTGCAGAAATCCCTCAGTTGTATTCTGCTTTGGGACACACATGAACTAATTGTTGTGCAGAAGAGTCACACTCAGGCCCTCCCATCCCATAAGGATTTCAAGTTTTGTTTCTTATCTTTTTTTACCAATTTGAATAGTTTATTTATGAAAGAAGTATAATGTTATCAGTCTGTGTTTCCTATGCCACAAAAATCTGCTTCAAAGGGCTGCAATTGCTAGGCACAAAAATCTGTTGAGCCTACAAACTCTCAAAGCTTGTAGGATTACGAATTTGTAGGATTACGGATTCACGAGTGCCATCTACTGGTTCAGTATTCACTATTTTACAGAAAAATAATTCTCATACACTTAAAGAGCTTTCACAGGAAAAGGTCTCTCAAAGGTGAGAGACACATTGTAAAGTGTTAGGAGTATACTCAGCTCAGGTATTAAGATTACTTGTCAACAGTAGTTTCCAGAAACTGATTTGGTGCCTTCTGACATGTGAATGTTTAAGAATGAGAAGATTAAGAATATGCCAATATTTCTAATCACAGAACAAAACACTCCTGTAATATATATGCTTTCACTCAGAAGCTTAATTTATGATCAGTTTTCCTGGTGATTATTTATGAAACAACCTGCACACTGACTTTAAAGACTGACATTTTTTACTACTAATACATCATTTTAGAATGAAAATTGTTTTATCATTTAAGATGACAGCACTTGACAAAAAGGCAATTAATTACTTTGCGCAGGCCACCATTTGTACAGTCTGTTAACAAAATATACTTTGGGATCCATCTGCTTAATACATTAGCTATGATATTTTTGCTTTTCTTATGGTAGCACAACAGAGTTTGTTATGTTTTCAGCCAAATCCATTTATACTTTGACTTGAAGCTGTGATTTTTATCTTGATGTTTGTCCAATTATATAGAGTAAGTCTAAAATTAATGGGCAAAGACATCTCTCTACATTATTAAAATGTGTTAAGCAGTAATAGCAATAATAACACAAATACTACTTTCTAAAACTCAAATGGCATTGATACAGTTCCTCCAGAATGTAATGCAAATTGACTGCTGCTCCCAGAGCTCTGTCATGTGCAAAGGACAAAGGGTAGCAAACCACTGCCATTAGAGAAATCGATACCCCACTGTGAGCACAATCAATACCATCTTGCCTGCGTGAGCGACATTTTATAGAAGCTTTTCACTACTGTTTATGTTGGATCAGCTCCAGCTGCTTGGGAGTTGTAGCCCATACAGGACATGACTGCTGCCAGCAACCCCACCTTTTTAACCACATCGTGCAATTTTACTTGAAGTAGTGTTAATTCATAGAAGGGTTGAAATATTTATAGCAACTGTCAAGACCACAGTTCCCAAAACTGTTCATTTAGTGGAACCAGACTGGGATGCGCCATGCTGTAGATTATTAGGAAATGCTGACAGTTCAAACAAGGCTTCAGATAGCAGACTCCTTCTACACTGGGAAGAAATTTCATACAGATGTCTTTCTTGTGATATACTCTCAGGTTTTAGTGCTGTTACATTTTTGGTTGTTGAAATGGAAAGACATATCTACCCACTCTCTTTGCTTTGGTTTAGGGTAAAGTTGCCTCAGTGATTGCAAGTTCCCCTGAATGAAAAAAAAGGTCTCAAAGAACCATCAACTTGACAAACATGTAATTCACCTCCACTGATGCACAGCTGTAGCAATTATATTAATCCTTGTGGTGCAATCAAATAATAATATTAGCACTCCCATCAGGTGTTGTTACTGACATGTCTCCTCATTATTTGAGATAATGTTGCTGCTACCTGTTTTGCAGACCTGTCTCAACACTCAGCTCATGTCTTCCAAAGTCAGAAATGAAACTTTTATCCAGAACCAAAATGATACAAGACTGGAGAATGTGTCATTGTGTTAGATAAATAACAATTACCTTGACTGATCACTACCACTATTACACTGTAATAACAGCCAAAGGAAGGTTTGCATAGGGAACCTTGAAAATACACCCCTATTCATGTTACTTATATGACTACAGTATTTGCCCTTTATTTAATGTTCTGGCCAGAATCAGTTACTTTACTTTTAACTTTCTCCAACAGACCAGCTCAGCATCAAGACCAGACCTTTCACTTCAGCTCATTTTTTTTGATGGTGAAGAGGCCTTTGTCCGGTGGTCCCCTTCCGATTCCCTCTATGGATCTCAACACTTAGCTCAGAAAATGGTATCTACTCCACATCCACCTGGTTCAACAACCACAAACCAGCTGCAGGGCATAGTAAGTGGCTTTCACCTCCTTAATGAACAATAGTAAATGGCATTTTTTAAAGTATTTACTTAGTAGGTAACTGGCCAAATTCCCAAGAAACCATGACCCCACTCAAGTTAAAGGAAGAGGGAGGCTTCTGGAAACATTATGAAATACAACAGAGAATTTGCAAGAGCTTTTCAGGTGATTACACCTGCTGCATGCAAGTATGAGGAGGAGTCATAGAAAAATCAAATTACACAAATTTACTAGAATATAAACTAGGATACCCACCTTCTTCAAGAAAAGATAATTCAATGTGACAAGGAAAGAGCACAAACAGTATTGGCCTATGAACAGATTTCGCCTAGCTCAGTACTAAGCTACAGCAACGTCTGTTTTCCTTTGATTCCTGCTAACATTCTGGTTGTCTGTTCCCTTCTACTTTCCCTGTTTACTGCTGAGGCACTTCTGTTCTGTCACTGCTTCTTGTGACTCATAAAATGTCTTTCCCTTGACAGACTTCGTTGTTCTCAGGGGAAGAAGCCATTTCCTCTTCTTTCTCCCCACCTACCGTAGTTTTTCTCTTAAAGAGATATAACACACAAATGGCAAACTAAGCTATGCAGCCTGCTTCAGCTTGAAGAACAGGGAAATAGCCTGTCTTTTCCCTCCTTGGAAAGACAGCAAAAAATGTATCAGATTGGAATCAGGTTCTGCTAGTGAATTCTTCTCAGGCATCATGGTAGAAAAGCCAGATCTTTGGCCAGAGCAAGCAAAGAGCTGCTCATGACCTACACAGGAAACCAAGAGGTTTCATTGCTGCTGCTGGTGTTGTAGGAAAGCGCTCTGTACTAAAGATCCTTTCTTCTGTAGGACCTGTTTGTACTACTGGATTTAATTGGGGCACCAAACCCAGTCTTCCCCAATTATTTTCCAAACACAATTCGATGGTTTCAGAGGCTTCAGGCAATTGGTAAGCAGAAGGATATGGGCTTTGAATGAATTTCAAAACCTAGTAGTTTCTGCATGTATTAAGTCCTGTAAATCAGATTTTTAGATTAACTTTCTGATTTACAGTAATAATATTTGAAAATGTAAATGTGAAATTCGGTTCATCTTAAACCTGTATGAAGATTTTGATATTTAATTAATAAAACAACTGAGGAAGACTCTCAGACATTTGGAAGCAACAAAAGAGATTCTATTACTAATTGTCACTCTGTGACTCTTGGCAACTGCTTCACTTCTCTTGTAGCTCTAGCTTCCGTAAAATGATGGTAATAGCACCAATCTTGAGGTCTTCCAAGTATTAAACAAATACAACAGTGACTGTCTAGTCACCACTGCCTTTTTCTTCTTTGATGGAAAAAGCTTCCATGTGAGAGGAAAAATAATTCAAACCTGCTAACATGCCTCATTGTCCAAAAATTGTAATAATCCCTTTCATTGTGCATTACAGAGCAAGAGCTACACAACATGAATCTGCTGAAGAACCACCCTGTTGAAAGTCAGTATTTCCAGAGTACTCTACATCGAGGCTTGGTTGAAGATGATCACGTTCCATTTTTATTGAGAGGTACCAGAGATTCTTATATTTTGAAGTATATATTCAGTAAGAAATGCATTATTTAGTGAATGAGCAAGTGCATATGCTCCTGTTTTTCAAGCTTATTTGCCCCAGCTTGAGGCTTCCAAATCCAACTTTACAGCTTTAAAAAGCATACTTGAACAAAAGCTGCAATAAAACATACCTATCATCATTTTGCTGGAGCTTCAATGGTACAGAGAGAATGGAAATATCTGTCTGTAGTAGTGTCCTACAAAATTAAGTGACCCTGCTCCACTCAGCAGAGCACCTTCAAAACTAAGGTGGGCCAAATAAGGGTAGATTAGTGAACTCTTCTGATTGAAGTTTTCTACAGTACAGCAAGGACCACAAGAGTCATATTGCTAGAGAAGGGTGAACCAGAAAGGAATGCACCACTAGTTCAATGAAGAGGGTGTTTCCCTAGGAAAGGAGGGAGGTATCTTTATATCCAGCCCCTAATTTTACCACTGCTTATGGTCTGTTAACTACTGAGTAATGCAGAATGTGCACAGCTCTGGAAGCGACACAAGGGCAGCTGCACCTCTCCACTTCTAAGCAAGGTCCCTCTTCACTGAGCTCTGCTTACTGCGTCCTGCTCAAGGGCCTTTCAACTCCACAAATCTTTCATTTTTCACACCAAGGTAGGGCCCAGGTCCAACAAATCCAATACAACCATCCTAAGTCATGGGATACAAAAATGCAACACAGGAGAAGCTGATAGGGGAAAACAGTGATTACACTTCAAAACCTTTTCTAATCACATAACACCTAATGAAAAAAATTGATTCCTTAGTGGTATGCAGCTGAAAAATGAGAAACAAAAAGCAGTAAAACAGGAAAGCAGCTGAGAAAAAAACCAATGCTCCTCCCCAAAAGCAATCAGAAAGCAGAAGACTGATTTAATTCCTCTTTTATCTAAAAGTTGCAATACATATAGGTGGCTTGATGTGTATATATATATACACACATATATATACACAGTGATACAGTCCTTTCAAGTGGAAGTTCCTCTATCTCAGGGTAACACTGGCAGTATTTTACAGAGTAAAAATAAGACACCATATTTTACCATTTATGTAGAGAAGAAAAAAAATGCTTCAAAAATGTTTAATCTTAACACTTTCATAAAAACATGGTAATCAGTTTTCAGTTCAAGAAGCTGCAGTGATTTCTCTGTCCTTCTCTAGCTCCTAAACACACAATGCAAAGAATCTCAAAAAAAAACCCCCAACAAGTAGCTACAGATTACTTAGGAAAAAAAAAATAATAGAGGGAAAAGTATTCAAAGGAAAGGAAGGTGGCAATGTTACACAACACACTCTTTAATGATGGAATGCAGCCACAAGCATCAAAATAAAAGAAGGTAAAAGGAAGCTGCAGTGACACACCCTATAAAGCAAGCTTACTGAGTAGTTACCTGACTCTATTGCTAAATGGTGCAGTATCAGCTGGCTTAACAGAACTTCTCCAATATTTCTTCTCCAAATTTCACTTTCCTTTTTATAGGGGTTCCAGTCCTGCATCTGATTCCATCCCCTTTTCCTGCAGTATGGCATACCATGGAGGACACAGAAGAAAACCTTGACAAAGCCACTGTCGACAATCTCAACAAAATCCTTCAAGTGTTTGTACTGGAATATCTCAACCTGTGACAGACAAAGCATCAACAAATTGTACTCCATTCACAACACTGTTTGCCCACCTTCACATTTGCTATTTAATTGCATTGGAGAGTACCAAGGTGAAGAAAAATATGATAGTTCTTGCTAGACTGACTATTGATTCAGCTGTCCCTGGCCCAATGGTCCATGTAGCCAAAAGAGATACCATTAAATAAGAACTAGTTCAGCCTGGAAAGAATTTGATCTTTCCATGTCTTATCTCTGAATAAAAAAAGCCCCAGAATTTTTCCAGATTGTTATAATTGGTTTTTGTCCCATATTATGATCCCAGGAGGGAATGCCTCATGATTTAATTGTATGATACAGTTTTTACAAGGTGTGACCAACCTCTGCAGTGTTCAGCTATGGAAATTTACACCATGTTATCAAAAGAGGCAAAAATCACACTATAGCAGACTTCTGCTTTGGGTTGAAATAAACCACCTCATGCTGATGTGAGTTGCTAGAGCTGCTGACACATAGATGTGATTTTTAATCCTCTCTGATCCCTCTCCTTCCCCTACAAAGACGGCTGCAAGGGTTCTTCTCATGCTGACCACCAGAAAACAGAGCAATAATCCAAATACAGTTTTGTCCCTGTCATTTGTTGGGTACTTCTTGATGGAGGAGGGTGGTGGGGGGTGATGCCAACAGGAAGGTATGTGGGGGTTTCCTTGGGCTCTGACTGCAACACAGGAGACACAAACAGAAGATCAGGTGGTGTGTGGGAGCAGTACCCCAGTGCACACCATTCAGTCACGTGAGAATCATTCGCAATTTGACCCAAAAAAACCTCCGAAACACCACCCACCTGCTGTTTTCAATACAGACTACAACAGAAATAATCATACAAGGAAAGTGTTCACTTTAGAAACTATAGTTTATCTAAATACAATTTTAAAGGCAAAGTGCTATCAAAAATAAAATGTTATTAAAAGCAAGACAACAGTTTAGGCACCAAAAAGATACCAGTTTAACAACCCTGTGCTTTTACATTCCTTACTGGAATTATTCAATAGAGTTAGTGTAACACTGGCAAAAAGAAAGCCTGGAATGAGATCAATGAAAGCCAGAAGAACAGTATTCAAAAGCTACTGACAGAATTATGGTTTCCACTGGTGAGAAAAGGAGAACATTTTAAGAAAAAAATAAAAATATCGAGCTGGTAGAAGATTAACTGAGAGAAAAAGAAGTCAGTATTTTACTGCTCCACCCTTCTTCCCTACAAAGTTCTACCCTGAGCAAAGAGATTTAAAAAGGAGGTAAGCTATGGGGTTGTAGGCGTGTCAGATTTGGCCTGTATTTTACCATTTTCCTAAAGCAAACATTTTGGAGCATAAGACAATATTAACATCCACATTATGAAGTTGTAACAGAAATACGTATTTACAGCAATGAAAATTTGTAAAACTTTACTGTTACAGGATAGCCTGAAAATTCAATTCAATCTGATTTTGGTAGCTCAAAATGAAACAAAAGCCTTTTGTGTTTTCCTACCGCTTCAACATTGGTGAGAAACATTTGTCTTACCTGCAACTTCTGAAATAGAATACAATGAAAATTCTAAAAAATTAGACAGATGTCTTTATTTTCAGGTATTACTGTACATCAGTGTAAATATATCAAAGCTTCTTGAACTCTTTGCAATCATATTCTCCTCTACTTCAGCCCATGAGAAAATACTCTAAACAACTACATTAAATCTTCTGAAGTTTGAATACTTTGAGCAGCCTCCTAAGTGGCAAAGAAAGGTAACAGAATGGCTAAATATAGAAGTATTAAACATGAATTCGTGTGACTGGTTTGTTTTGGTGAACTCTTGTGGTACTTCATACTTTGCAGGACCTCTGAAAAATGCAGCGCACATTTGCAGTGTGGACTGCTACTCTGCGTCTTTGAGAATTTGAAAGTTAACTTAAAACATGCTTCACTGCGAAATGCTGGATGAGAGGGTTGTTATAACTGGGAAAAGCCTGGTTTTTTAAAAGTCTCTATTAAGACTTAGGTGAAACCATGATTTAACCATGTAGTACACCGAATCATGTCAATTTTGTCACTAACTTTTTACTGTCTGAGCATGCAGCTCTTGAGTTATGTTTACTCAAACCAAAGAAATGAGATACAGGTTGCTGTAATATGAGTCAGTATTTCTCAAAATGTGAAGAAAACACGAAAAGGCTTGCCTTCTTTTTTCTTCCCCCTTGGGTTTTGGGTTTGGGGGTTTTTTTGGTGCAGGAAAAGATGGCCATCTCCTAACTGGATGCAAGCCCTGGAAAGGTTTACTTAAAGAGGGAAGGGTCATCATCTTAACAATTTATATGATCCATCATTCATTTAAAAAATAATTGCTGGAAGGAAAACTTACATCAAGCCAGTAACCATGTGAATCCAAGAATCTAAGCTCTCAAAAGCACAAGAAGTAATCAGTAAAGCAGACATGGTACAAGGTGGGTTCTCATTGCTTCTAAGGCAGAAGAGAACAAGCAGGTAGGACAAAGTCAAAGCTATATGACAAAATACTCAGAAAACAAAAAATATAAGTGAAGACACCAGGACTGGTATCTCTTCTACTCTCAGTTCCAACACTGAATATGAATAAATATCCAGATCCATAGGATCTGGACAAGTACATGACAGATAATCACTTCAGAATTCAGAGAGAGGCTTTATGTTGAAGAACCTATGCCCAGATAGTTTCTCCTTCCCTGTTGGATGGTGGCAGCAAGGCTTAGGAATCAATAGAGGACTTCAGCTAGTCTAATCAGCAGAATTGCTGCCCAGGTTCTCTCCTTGAGATGGACTTGTCACATCTCAGTCAAGGGGAAGGGAACAAAAATCAATTTACCACCCACAAAAGGCTGTCACTGGCTTTGTGTGCCAAAGGTGTCTGTGGTTACCACCTGGGTAAAGGGAGTGCAAAACACAACTCAAGAGCCATCACTTAACATGTAAAGCTGATAAAAACCCTGTATTATGGTAGTTATTTCTCCTGTAACAGGTGCTCTGGCTCCTTCTGTATCAGAACAAGGCAGTTTCTCCTTGAAAGAATATGAAGCCAAATAATGGTACGTGCCCCTCAAACTCTCTAAAGCTGGATGCATTTACCTACAAGTGATTGTGATCCTGTGCAATCACAGCTGGAACAGCTCAAGGGAGTAACAATGCCAAATCCTCTGGCAGACAGAGATGACAGTGAGTCCCAGTGCTCTTTCTTCTCTAGCTGGGACAGCATTCCTAGCATTAGGAATGAAGATTATATAAATTAGCAATTCTTATTCACTACATATCAAATAAACATTTAGACTGTGACCACTTAATAGCAAAACACAGTTAGAAAAGACAAAATGTATAAAAAACACTTTCTGTAGAATTATTCCAAGGACCCAGTCTACACTGGTAGTAGACCCAGCAAAACAGTTCTGAAGTTTGACATACCTGCTCATTGAGACTGAAGTATCACCCCAGAGCATCCCTTAAACAATACATATAGAAAGATAACTATAAAATCTTGTACACAAATTACCACTTTCTCCTTGTCATTTAAGAATTACACTGATTTTATTTTCCTCATATAAAAGGAGACATTTTACTCTGTGCTGATTAAACAAATATTCTTAATATATTCATAACAATAAAGCAGCTAAAAAGCTGTTCTAATATCTAAAAGAATATTTATCATCTGCACATATGATATATATTGTAAACAATCACTCAAAAAATATTTTTGTTAAAGTGATTATATTGCACTCAGAATTCTGGGATTCTCACCCTCCCTTCTCATTTCAAATCAAAGATCAGCTTCATTTTTTAATAAAATGGAGATTTAATTTTCTACTGAAAACAAGTAAGCATGCATTCAATATAATACAATGTATTGAAAGTATCAGAAAAAGGGCATGTGTTTGATTATGAAACTGGAGTAAGGAACAATTCTTAAACAGGCCACACAAGAGTAGTATATTGTAAACATTCTGCTGGCTCTAAGGTGTTGCAGATGCTGTAGAAAGTGCAGTCTAGTTCAGCACCCAAGAGATACAGAGAATCTGTTCAAGTGTTCTGTACTTCAGTGAATTTCCATGCAGCAATGGCACATGTAACACACTCACAGAAAGACAGGATAATGAACCAGAGGTGATTACTGAGTTAATACTGACCTCATAGAAACAGAGCCAATTGTTGTCTCTTCATTCTAATCTTTAAATGAAAGTTTCCCAGGTCATTACGTTTTCTTACAGAGCAGTGAAATTTTCACTCTCGCTGCAAATGAAGTACAGAACTAGATTCCCTACTTGTAGCTTACATGGACAGTGTCCCAGTGGCAGTCTGGACACTACCCTCAGCCTAAAACATCCCCACAAGATACATGCAGAATGTCACCTTGCTTTTGCAAGAATGACTACCTCCTCCAAGCACTGGCTCAAGAAACACAGGTCATGGAGAGGGGAAAAAAAAAAGAAAAAAAAAGAGGAATGCAGTGTCCTTATGCAGAAAAAGAAATCCTCAGCCAGTGAAGAGGCCACAGATCTTTAAAATTCAAAGGAAGGCTGTTTTCTCCACTCAGATCTACATGAGAAAGATCTCTTTATCAAAGCCATTCTCTTCAGGTAACATAGTATCCTTGGAATCCCTGAGATACTACAGCTCCTTGTAACCACCTCGCAGAAATGGAGACACTGACTTAGCACACAGATGAACAAGGTGGAAGCCAATATACAGCACCCTGAGTTGCAAGTGAAACCACAGGAATGGGCAACCCATTCCTAGACGGCCAAGAGATGCAGAAGAATGAGCAGAGGAGCAATTGTAACATAGATACTGCACAGGGGAACAGAAAAAAAACTGAAGTATTTCTAAAAGGCCTTTCCCTGTTAGCAGAGCAGAGGAAGAAAAGACAGCAATGAGAGAGAAGAGCTCTCTGAGAAAGGCCCTGGAGAAATACGGACACCTCAGTGTACAGCAGAACAGTAATGCAAAAGCAGAGACAAGTTAAGTGGTCTCATTCCAAGTGTGCGCCAAAGGTTAAGCACTCCAGCAGTGACCATGAACTGTCAGCGATCACTGACCTGTACTCTGGATATAAACCAGGAATACAAATAAATTACTTTTCCCCCTGGAACTACAGAAAAAATACAAAGAGGAAAATACAAAGTCACAATCAAATCATAGAATACTCTCCATAGTCAAAAATGAAATACTGGCTTCAGAAACAATAGCCATCTGTTCTGTATCCTAAATAGGGTTAACTGTAAAAAAGAGGTGCTTGTAAAATCTTAAGTTTTAAGTATTTTATTTCCCAGTATATTGCTAAATAATTCTGCAGTTAAACCAAAAAGTAAGAAATATCAGAGATGAGTATGGAATAGTTACAACTAGAAATGGTTGCTGAACCATCTGAATTTCTATAAAAGAGTCAATAAAAATGTAAAAACATGGTATCACAAAATTAATCACAATCTGAAAGGCCGGATTGTCTTCACAATGGCCACAACATGAAAACTGATGGATTTTTGCAACCAAAAACTAACTGTGATTTGGCCCAAACATGGTTTAATACAGCAATCAAACATCTCTGAAAATTGGGACTTGTATTTCTGCCATTTCCTATTCTCTCAGCTCTTCAGCACTCAGTAACTAATTCTCATTAGAAAAAAAATGTAAGCTGGTCACAATTTTATTCTCTAATGGAGTTGTGCTGCATCTCAATACATTCTTGGATAAACAAAGAAAAGGAGATAAAAAAGATGAGTAGAAATAGATACCCTATAAAAACTACTTGTAAAGTATTTTAAGTCTGGAAAATATGTGTGGCATTACACAGGCTACTGCTGATGCGAAGAAAAAACTGCTATTTAACCACTTCATGAATATGAACAATGCACTTGTTCCCAGCCATTTAGAATGATTTGACATTCCAAATGTTTGTAAAAATTGGGTAATAAAAGAATTAAGTCAATACCCTTAAGTACAATAAATAATGGTGTTTATTATGGTCGGGGCTGACCACGAGCGTTTGTTCCATATCTGCTTGGGACATTTGCAAAACCAGTTCTGAATCCTTGAGCTGCTCCCATTCCTGGTATTCCAAGTCCTTGATTGAGTACACTGCTGTAGGGTGCAGATCCATGATTAAAGCCCAATCCATAGGGCTTTGTCTGAGTGTTTAAAAGGATGACTGGACTCACATTTTTGCCTGGTGTGTTAAAAGAAAATTCTGGTGGTGGGCTGCTGGGCTTAGCTGGAGTGGATGTAACAGGGTTCAAATTATCAGCAGCTTTCAAAGATGGCATTGGAATAATGTGATGATCCGAAAGGTTCAGAATATTGTTTGCAATAGGCACAGATGATAAGGTAGGTCTGATCCAGTCATCTTTGAAAATCTGAACAGTCAAGGTAGAGACCAATGTGTATAATCTGTTAGTGACATGGGCAAGTACCATTTGTTCATTCGCATCTCTCCGAATTCGGACATGGACTGATCCAGCCTAGGAAGTGATAAAAACAAGTTGGCTGTTAATTGTTACTCCAGTCAAGATTCCCCATATGCATTTAAGAAGAGGTAAGTTATTCTGCAGAGAATTATACAACGACCTTTTGCAGTGGAGACTACTGACTAAATTAAGAACATTATTACAGGACACATTTTGATCTTTCCTAATGTGTTGCTCTCTTATGAACATATCAAGATCATCATTCAGGAAAAGTGAGTCTTAGAACCAAACTATACAATACAACATGTGATGGGAGGAAAGGCAACAGCTGGGGGGGAAAATGGCTCAAAAGAAGAACAAGGCGCAGACAGACCTCATACGCCAAATTTAGGCATAAGCGGCAGAAGAGTAAACTGAAAGCTATTTTTACATCAGAAAATGAGAACTACTGCCTTCTTCGTTGTTTCAGGAAGGGTAGCATACTGGAAGAAATCAGTAAAGAAATATTCTAAGAGTCTTCGTTTTCCAGCTGTCACAACATACCTACATCAACGTAGGAGTAACCAAGTTCTGGGTGATCATTCTGTATCACAAAAAACACCCCTTCATTTCTTTCAGCTTACAGAATTATTGGTACATAACTTTAGATATTTTGTTCTACCTTCTCCCCTAGCAATGCTGAAAACATATGATTCTACTGTCTACTGTAGACCTTTGGTGCATTAAGGGTTACAGTTTTCTTCTCTCTTCCTAGACAATTTTCACTAACACACCATTTTGAAAAACATCTTTTCTATTGTTTTTGATTCCCTTCATTCCCAAAACACAAGAGAAATCCTACAGTTGCAAAAATGCATTCTTTAAGCCAGAACTGCAGTATACATTAGTAACATTAACCAGTAACAAAGCTTTAAAAATTTAAAGGACAGGGGAAGAGAAGTTTTGCAATAAAGCACAAGAACTGAGTACTGACTCCATCAAAATTTTTTATAATTAATATTTCAGAAGAAATATCTTACATTATTTAAATTTTAAAAATTAAAGTAGTATCTGACAACTTTTTTTTAAAGGTTAGAAAAATAAAGACATAACTTACCAAAGTGCCAAAACCTAATGTCCAGAAATGTTCATTTCGAACTTCCAACACTCCATCCAAAGTTGAAACCTAATTTTACATAAACATTTCACACAAGTATGAAAATAAATCAGAAGTTTCAAATCTCTTTAGAAATGTACTTTTATACATAACTGAATAACAAATAATTTTCAGTAGTGAAATAAAAGCTCCATACACAGAACAGATGGTATGTGTTAATGTCACTAATGCTTATCTACTGCACTTTTGCTACCCTTAAACATCCAAATCCATCAAAAAAGGTTTAAGGAACTTATTTCAAGTAACTCTTGCAGCCATATTGGAGTATGTTCTCAACTTGATATGCTGTAATTCAACAGCTGCGTGTACTCCTTTTCCTCCTTCAACTCACATTTGTAAACCACTTCAATGGTAGCTCAAATTTAAATAAAAACAACCTGCACTACTTAAACAGATTTGTTCCAGATACCTAAATGATGCTATTCATCTTGGAAAGCAAGATTCCTATTTTCTACATGCAGATAAAAAAAAAAAAAATTTAAAAATAATTTAAACGAACTTCTTCGACTACTCAGAAAATTCTTCACATTCCTAAATGCTTATTAGCTGTGCACACTGTATGCTATGTATTATACATTGACTTACCTCCCTAAGAAGTTTATCTAACTGGCCAATCACATGAGGTGGGGTTGTCTTCAAAAAGAAGAGGAAAAGAAAAGACAAAAGATATAATAAAGATTAACTGGCCCTGTTTAAGTAAGAGAGCCTTTAAGTCTGGTCTACCCACACAGGAGACCAATGGCACTTTCATTAAATTCTTACGACTTTGTGATGCATATTTGCACTACCCTTAACATTCTTCTAGCACATCACAAATTCCCATTGGAACACTTCCTATTTGCAAGCTTAAAACAGATCTTAAGGGATTCTTTTTTTAATGAGGACGTTTAACAAAACCGAAAACACAAAATCTGTTGATGTGTGACGCTGCCTTACCTGGAGTAGTACTTTCCCACTGTAGACACTCATGGGATACATGGTACCAAATGTCATCAAAGCAATTGCTATAGCAGAGGCTGTGTCCACAGCAAAATAATTGCTAGGGAGAAAGAGCAATTTTAAAGAAACACTGGTTATTTACATATTTGAAAGGCAGAAGAACTTTTGATTCTTTTTTCATTCTTTTAAATTATATACACTTACAGAATTTTACACAAACTAATCTCATTTGAACTCATTCATCTTGGAGAACAGACAGATGCATTTGTAGAGTTGCAAAGCTATTCATACAACATGCAGCTCTAGATGAGATCATTCCTTTCATGTAAAAAATGTATTTTGAGATAGACTGGATACAAAAAGAGTTACTGTTTTAAAACAACAACTATACATACTTGATTTCGATGAGCATATATGTAATGCAAAGAGCCAGAGCTCCAGCAATATCAATCAAGACAAAAGGGTTCATCCGTGGCAGAAAGATGCTACTCAATCCTGGGATGATTCCACAAATACTGCAACAAAACAGAAAAAACAGCTGTCAGCCAGCTCTTCATCATTACTTCGAAACACCAAAACTACAACCACAATTACCATTTGACTTCTAACATATGCTGCTGCCATAGCATAGGATGAGTACTGTAAAGGCCCCACTAATTCTGCTCAAAGGCTGCTGTCAGCAAAAATTACTCAAGTATTTTTTTCAGGTAACACAGGTCTACAATACAGCTGTATCAGCTGTATGCAACACAAGTACTTTATGGGTTCAATGTTGGTATTACATAGATATATGTAGTGAGGGATTTGCATATCACCAGTCTTCAATCCATCTGCCACCTTGGTGTGCAAAAGTGTCCCAAAGCCAAAGCTAATTAATTCATGAAGTCTGAAAGGAGGAAGAAGACCAGCTACATAAGAGGAGACCAAAAAAATGCATGAGGGAATGCTGGGAAAATTATTTATTTATAGCTATCTCCTGTCAAGAGGAGTTTGTGTGCTTCCCAGTGAATACAAGTGCATGTCATGTCCTGGAAAACTGAAAGGCAAAGACAACACGAAATGTTTTGTTGCTATGGTTAAAGCCAACCTATGTTTAGACATCATGTGCTGGCCTGCTCCTGTAAGAATTTTAATCAACATAATTATATACAGGTGCAGGTATTTTTTAATCAGCACTGCTTCACATAACACATCTGAAATAGCTGTATCCATACTAATTCTTTTTTTTTTTTTTTTGTATTATATACACTGTATACAGATTATCTCGAAACCCAGTAGAAATTATAGTACTCTTGATTTGGGACCTCCTCAAGTTATCCATCAGTGTCCTTGCCCATAACACTGTGTTTCCACACTGACAAAAGGAAAACTGTGCTACTGTCTGTGATTGGTATGCACCTTTTTTTTTTCTTTACACTAAAACTTGGGCAACCTAATTATTAGTCTTCCAAAAATATTTTGCAGATTTTGGTTCTGATGATGTAACATCTTATACCCACACAAAATCAATTCTTCTATTATCAAGTCAGCATTCTCTGCTTTCCTTAGCTGTAAAAAGATCACAAGACACAGAAACAGATGGGCTTTGAAGCATACTTAACATGTTTTACAACTTGGTTTAAGAAGAAGAACTTGGTTCTTCTTTCGATATTGACAGATACTTGGAAGAACATGTATGGATTAAAATAAACTTTCCTGACACCTGACAAAACTATTTGCAAACAGTGTTATCTTGTATTCAGATATCCAATACAAGCAAGACAGTTAGCAGACAAGATGAACGAGCAACACTGCTCATAGCCCTGAAAGACACAGACTTTCCAGTTTCCTGCTGGACCGGTGAGGAATTTCCATAGCTATGGTTCAGTGAGTAACCTGTTTCATATATGACATTTAAACTCAACCATCTGAAACATTTGTCCAGCCCACAGATAAACATATGTAATAAACATAAATTATTACAAAATATATCACTCAGTAATGCATGTTGCAAAATGCAGTTCAAGTATGTACAGGATAATGCTGGTTTTCCTGTTCTCATCCAAAGAGAATTACACATAATCCATTTAACACATACACTCAAAAGAAAAGATACCCAGGAAGACATATTTCTGTTAGATTGTTGTATCTGGGAACTATGGGAGACAGTGTTTGCTCCGGAGTTCATACAGGAGACCTACAGTAGGTACAGCTATTCTAAAAGTTCTAATACAAGTTTATGCCTCAATACCCCTCCAAATTGTTATTATACACACAAAACCAACATTGCCTTCCAGAAGCTAATGATTCTGAAAAACAATTTAAAGCTTTACCTTCTACTAAGATCTGCAACATGCTCCTGAAGCCAACTTGTGCTGGCAGCTGCAAAAAAAGGAAGGTAATAAAGTTACCACAATTTTAAGTACCATTTTAAAGTTACTACATTTTAAAGTCAACATAAGTTTTATTTTAAGGGAAGAATCCAATAAATACACTGTGAGTAAATATATCTCAACAGATACCCTGGCACTTGAAAAAAGCCCAAAGTCTGTCTTTTCCAGGCAGCAAGTACAACATCCACTCTCATAATAATCTGATTAAAGACAAATATAATTGGAGGTTATAACCATTATCTTTTATATAATGGATAATATATATTTATAACTATGGACAATTTACAGGACAATTATAACAGGACAATTTACTATTGCGGGAATGACTGCAAACCTACTTCACAATGAAAAAGGCAAAAGAGCTTTTAAAAAGAACTATTGCATTAACTTATTTTTAATCCATTAATACATCCATAAAATGTCTTGAAAGTTCTGGTATCTGTCACATGATCTTCACTGGTTGAATTCAAAAGATTGAAAATAAAAGATACTGCAGCATTAAAATGGTACTTGATTTATCATATTAATGACTACATACTACTCAGAGCCTTATAAGCAAACTGGAGTTGAAAATCAGATGGCAATTCTACTGCACAAAGTTACATTAACAGAGGTAACAGTAATATATACCCACTATTGTTATTGTTACCCACTCTTATTAAGAAAATTACCAGACAAGTTATACGTTGATAAAAATAGGAACGTTAACATCTTTTTCTCAATTCTTGTTATAGTCTAATTTATCACATACCTTCAGAGACATAAGCAAAAGGCTTATTCTTAATGGAAAGCATTGTAAATAAGTTGAAAAAGAGAGCCACGAAAGTACCAACCAGCAGTCGTCCCCTAGGGAGGGGAAAAAAGGTGTCTTAATTTCCTATCATCACAGAACATGTAATCAAGTAACTGTAACTACCAATAACAGTATCAAAATACTTTGCTTGGTTTCATTCACTGAGGCTGAAAACAAGCAGGATAAACTTGTGTAATACTTAATAACCAACAGTGTATTATCATTGTAAGGGTTATACAAGATCACTGAACTTCGTACATTATTGTTATCACATAATGCTCATAATGTTGAGTAACAGCTCTTAACTGATTGCACATATGCACACACATATGTACCTGTCCTTTGAAAATATAAATACATTGTCCCTTCAGCAGCACAGCTAAGAAGCTTAGCTTTCTATGGAATTATGCCATACACCCCCAGCCTTCTTCTACAACTACTTCCACATACATTCCAGGTCCCATTCTTCTGCCCCATAAAACCTTCTCTTCCCTTCCCCATGTTCTTTATAGTCTTCACCATCTCTGCAACACTTTCAGTTTGCTTATGACCACAGCATCCTTCCCCCCCACACACCAGGCCTTCCTAGAGGCCGCAAGAAACAAAAGGAACTGATCTAGGAAAAGCAGCAATATATAGTTAAATCACTATTTGAGAGAGCATGAGCATTAAATTTCAATTGTACCTTGAAAAGAACTGTTTGCAGTATAGCTTGCACATCATTTGAAACAAATGCCAAGGCACCAAAAGCAATTTGGTACTGGAAGTACTTGCATAACTAATATATGTTAGATTAAGAACTAGAAACACAAAAGGACAAGAACACATTTTACATGCCAAAATCATTTCTTACGTGTGTATCTCAGGCTGTTCCAGAAACCGCTCCGCACTACAAAAATAATTGAACATTTGAGTTATATTCATACAGTAAAGCCTTGATACCTGAAGATTATTTTTACAGCTCTGTAGAATTAGCTGCCATTCATAAACAAAAACTGATAGATACAGTGCTGCAAAAAAATGGATTGCTTAAGAAAACAACAACTTTTATAAGCAATGAAAGCATTTAACACTGAATCGAAGGAGATGTAATTTAGATATCCCAAATATTTCCAAACTGTGCCACATATGCGCTAGCTACCATGAATACTGCCTACATGATAAAAATATGCTTGTAAATGAACATGAAAAAAAATATTGCTTCTGGCACCACCACCAGTGTTGGCAAACACAACAAACTAAGTCTGAAATTCCTGACTTACAGCCTCACACTAAGCAAGGTCAAATAAAGTAGACATTGCATACTGTGGTGGAGATATAGATCTTTTTTCACCCACCAGTGAGTTAACAAATGAGCTTCAGCTGTAACAGAAAAACCTGCTAAGTTTGTGGAATTTCCTAAGACTGATGTTGGAAAACTTGGAGATTTTGACAGAGGTTCATTCATTCCAGTGTACTGTCAGTTCAACACACTGACCTTATAGTATGAAGTTGCTAAGTTGTTAACATAGCCCTTTATACAGAAAATAGAGCCATTGAATAGAAAGAGGGAAGATACACTGCCCCAGTTTTAAATTCCAGATGTTAGTTAACAAAAGCCTCTTCATCTTTAAAAACTAAAATAATGTTTTAGGCTAACCTCTCAAAATACAAATGCTTCACGCATAGATGGTATGGCAAATTAATACTTGAGCAAATTTTGAGGGAGTGAAGAAGTTGATGCTTTAAACATTCAGATCCTTGATATATTATGAAGCTGCTTTGACTTCCAAAAATAAGAGAAGAAAAAAAAAATCAAGATGCATAAGGAAATGCATTAATTACCCAACTTTTTGGAAAAAATATTCTTCAAACCATTAAATCTTTTCCTAGAGAGCTTTTTAAGTACACTTATCAATTCCCATCTTTACATCTAAAGCCAACATGTAGTGTAATAAACGCAAGCAAGCAGTAAGGTTTAGCAATACTTTTTTTTTTAAATCTTAAGTTTTTTCTAAAGTATCTCTCTACATACAGCACTTGTAGAATGCATGTGCTTTTGGTTGATCTAGATGATATCCTCATATGTTAAAAAATTAAAGAAAACCGTATATAACCCTACCTTTCTTTCAGTATAAAAAGAGCACCAAGCTGTGCCAGAACTGTAGATGCAAATACAGCTAGAACTTCAAACCTTTCAAACCTGAAATTTGAGAATTAAGTTTAGAAACACTGAACATTGAACAACGCATCAAAAAGAATCTTTTCTGTGCAAGAACCAGCAGAATACACCTACTCTTTCCAGTTCCTTCAACAGCAGACAGATGGGAAGAAACTGGAAGTTTTATGGAATAGGCATTATTTTCAGTTTCTTTTAACATTCCATTCATCAGAGACACCTTAAAATTAAGCATTTCTTAGTTCTTCTTCCTGTCCACCCCCTCCTCTGTAACTGTTCTTTACAATATGTCTTCGCCCTCCTCATTTTTAGGCTCTTTCACATAGAGATTATTACTGATGGCTGTTCAGGGATCCAGGCAATGAAATATTGTATTATCAAACACTACATCTTGTTATTAGTACTTACCCAAATGAATAGACTGGGCTGGGTTTCTTCATCATTACCCAGTAGCTTATTAGACATGTTACCAAACTGAAAAGAGGGGGAGAATTAGACTATGATAAATAACTGCACCCTTTACCAACTGCATGATCTACAAATACACACTTGAGCCACCAGAACTCAAACAAACGAATACAACCACGTCTTATGCTGAACTCAAACTCCATCACTGTCACAGTGATGTTCTAAATACTCATGTGCTTTTTGAACTTGCCTAGAAATGCTGTAACCTGAGAAAGGCCATTTAAATGAGAAGGAAGCTGATAAGTAAGACAGAAGAGTGAAAGAAAAAGCAAAGAAATCTCTCCATTAAAGTGTTCCTTTAGAGATATACCATGAACTAGATTTAGGATTCTAGAATAAGTCTCAGGCCCAAGTATTGCCTTTCTTTCACACAGTGTAATTTCTCTACATATATGGCCAAAACAGATTTACTTTCTTTGGCTGTGTTCACCTACACAGGCTCTTATCTAGCTGGCCATTCACTGACAGCCACAGGTCTCTCTTGCTATCTTCTGTCCAAATTTTTCTCTCATATTGAACATCTAGAATTCCAAGTATTTTGGAATCTCCATGGTAGTAGTCAGAATGTTTCAAGGATGAGTATAGTTTTCTTTGCCTATTTTTCCTCTATTGAACCCTTTGAACAATTTTTTCTATTGGAATCCACATGGATTCGGTGCCATCTGTGCTTTCATGCACTCCTTTTGTAATTAACAATGTTAAATCACACTGGATCAAGAAATCATCCCTACAACTGATGAACAATCACATCCTAACAACTTGATCGTCAGCTGTGTAGAATAAAAGTAAAAGCAAAGGAAGTAATACTGTTCATATACAAAACAGTAAATTCATATACTCAGTAAGACTATTATATACCACCTGGAAAATGACAAAAAGAAAGGAAGCAGAAACTGATTTTTGCAGCAGAATTACTGAGCATTGTTCTCCCTTACAGCAAATCAAAACTCTTGAAAGAGATTGCTGTGAGTTAGAATAATCTTCTAGTCTAACCCCTAATTAACCTACAATATGAGTGCCAGGGGTGTTCTACCTTCTCCTAAAACTGAAAAAGAAAAAAAAAAATCTATACAAATAGGAAATACCACATCAACACTTTCCTCAATTTCCCCAAGGTGAAAAAGGTATTTTGAGTCAAGACAACAAAAACTCAGTAGATACAAAATTCTAAGAGAAATATGAGATTCATTAAAGTCAAATCACAATTCTAATAGTCACAGATCAATTCTTTTTTGTGCCTATACCAAAAAGTCATTTTTGTTTCTGCATGTTTGCTGATGTTATTTATAAATGTTTTACTGTAAGTCAGGTAAGTTATGGTACGTAGTGGACATATTATAACTCAGAAAGCTGATCCATACCTTTTATAAGATAGTGAGATAGCAAGGAAAATAATGTAGGCTAATATTTTTAAAATATATGCATTTTACCTCCCAACCAGTGCAACCATTCTGTATCTGAGATAAGAACTGAATATATTTCATGTCTGTATTATCAATATTACCAAAAGCATTCAGAACTATCATACTAAAAGTTGTTTCAATATAATTTTGTTAGGAAACAAGAAAAATACTGAAAATATCTAATGAGCTTATGTGCAGAGTGCTTGGTATCCAGCTTACGAAATAGAATTACATGCTTCTGGTTTCCTGATATTAAAACTGAGGGTTACTTCACAATCAGTGACTATGGCATTAGGAAAATGTTCTGAGAGAACAACCAGACAACAGTTTTATGCTATATTGTTTTATGTTGTCACGCATCTGCACAGAGAAATCCATGACTGAACTGATCAGTTACTGGTCATTCTCAATATAGCTATGGTGGGTTTTACCATCTATTTATTGTGTGCAATTTTATATTCGTTTAAACTATATTTAAACCAGTTACTGTTTCTATCCTGATGATTTAAGTTACAGGTCTTTGAACCTGTAAGTAAATTTTAAATGCATAGAAATATACCGACAAAATAAACAGTAAGACAAAATGGGAAAAAAACTCACCTGAAAAGATCAAAGATTGTCAAATATGTGTAAGCAGTTAAAGCTGTAAAGAAAAGTAAATATTAAAACTTAATATTTAATTTTTTAATGCAAAACTCACTTGTATTCTAAGCCCCTTTTGTGCAGCTCTTTTCAGTCTTCTACCTACACAAACTGCCTCTGCTGATAGAACAAGTCTCTGTGAATATTCTAAAGACACCAATGTATTTAACATCATAAGCAGGTTGATTAAGGCAATCCTAGTTCAACTAAAGCATGTAATAAAGCCCAGATACAAAAGGTATCACATTTGTGACTAAGCTGCGACTAGGAATTTAAGTACTTAAAAGTCAGGAGATCTTTCAGAGACACATCACTTACCAAAGCTAGAGATCTCTCATGTGCATTATAGCAGTGGAAAGTAGGTTGAACAGAATTTTTTTTGCATCTCTAACCTATCCTGAAACTGCAAGAAAACCTGCATAAAAAATTAAAAACTAAAAAAGCATTCTATTCTCAGTACAGATGATGGGAAGCACATCAAAGCCCCTATCCAAAAGCAGAAGGCATACAAAACTGCATTGGGTCTGGCTGATCTGTAGTTCATTTCCCCACAGCAGCCCTCACAGTGCTGTGCTTTGCCGTGGCAACTACACAGGTGTTGTACCACTCCAGGGTTTTGGCTACTGCTGAGTATTCCTTGGAATCAAAGAAGTCTTAAGCCTTTTGCCACGCTACAAACATCCTCATTCAACTCCAAGTGAGGGTCTCTGTATCAGTCACTGGTTCCACTTATACAAGGAACAGGTTTGAGGACTAGTAACTCAAAAGTCTACTGGTTTTCAGTCTTAAAGATTAAGAAGCTACTGCAGAAAGCAAATGACCAGCAGGACTGAAAAACTGTGCAAACTTTGAAGGACTTTCACCCATCCAAACTTGTCTGTGAAAAATGCTTCTAAGCTGACTGTGGCAAAGCAAAAGGAAGCACTTTCTGAACCTAACCTCTAGCTCCATTAAGTGCTGGACTTGGCTTTTTCAGTCAGCTGGAACTTCACAAGCTAAGAAACACACGGTAGTTTGTTGTAGTTTCAGTACATGAGAGCCACCTACCTATGCTGTTTGTAGAGCTGCACCACATGAGCAGGAGGCCAATACATATTAAATTTATAGCACCAAACAGTAAAATCTTCCAGGACTGTTGATGAGAATAAATATGTTCTTTACACCTTCCAAAATTTACAAGACAAAAATATATCAATCTGGTCTTAAAAAACAATATTGCAGTATTTGGTCATGCAAACAGATCTTGCTTCTCCTCCCTCCCAAAAATTCACCACTCATTTCAGAACAACAAGCCCTTATTCTATTTTAAACTTTACAGATTATTTTAGAACTCATTTATGAATGCCACCATGCTTAAAATACCTTTTTGGTCTAAAAAAAACCCCACCCATCTATAATATTTGCATTTTATTACAGCACACAGCACCTGACTTCTGAAGACCAACTTGTGCAACCTTGTATTAGTGGGTTCCTTTTTTGTGCTGAAACTTTGGTCCCAAAAACATCTGCAAATACTCAGTTTACAGTTCTACTGAACCCATCATTTACAAGTATAATTCTGGAGAACACTAATTGACAGGAACAATACACAGGAAGGAATATAGCTGCAGAGATAGATTTTTATTTTAAGCACAGCTAGAAAAATCCAAAGAAAAATTTTCACAATATACTTAATACTGTATTTTAACTTATCCCAGTTAATGTATTTTTATTATGATGATGATTTTTTTTTAAGCAATACTTACCCTTCTGTCTGCTGCAACCAACCTAAATTCATGTGTTAACTTTCCAACCAATGATCTCTGTGATTTGCGGAACAGGTGTATTGTCCCCTTAAAAAAAAAATAGTTTAATTAAAAACTTTACTTAAACCATAATTTAAATTAGCATAAAGGAAATCTTCATCTATGAACTATTTTCATAATTATATCAAAGACGCAGGTGAATTTTTTGTTAATTAGAAATACCACATAAACTTTAAACTCAGTATTTTGGTAACCATTTCACATGGTTATTATATTAGAAAATGACAAATTACTTAGAATCAAGCTTCATTTAAACATAATCCAGAACTCAGGTTTACTGGAAAAGATACTAAAGTATCATTTAAAGAGTGGGTTTTAACTTTTATTTAGATGAAACTACTCCAGACAGTTTGAAAACACAAATATATTTGTTTATCAAAGCACACTTCCCACCCAAAGGCAATGGATTCCTTAAACAGGAAAATATTGTTCACAGATTATAAAGGAGAGCCCACCACAGAAGTAAAAACAATGCTGGCGATGTGGTGGCCACAGGGCCAGTAACAAAACAAGACATACCAACAATGTTGGCTCTGACTTAACCTAAATGCACCCAGTAGCTGTGGTCAGTGCAGGTGCTCCCTCCCCTACCTTACAGAGACCTGCAGATGAGCTCTGTCCTGGTGTGGAGATGGGAGAGAGGGGCATGGTGCTCCTGGAAGCGTGACAGGGAGCAGACTACCAGAGAAATTCATCCACCATGCCACCTGGCTCCCCTTCCCCAGAGGGTCCAAGCTTCTAGCTGGTCGTCCTCCCTCCTGCTCTCCCCACAAAGAAGTAAACTTTCCACATGAAAAGCCCTTCTGATTTGCAACAGTAACTTGTGAACTTGTAATGATGGTCTGTCATCTGCAGCATTTGGGGGCTGGATTAAGTAAGGCTTGATTTTAAGCTATCACACCTTAGCTGCCAGCAGAAGGCAAAAAGACGTACTAATGGGCTCTTCACCAAAATAAATTCAATTAACTTTCAGACATTTTGTCAACACAGCTGCATTTCATATTATCTGAGAAATACAAGTGTGCCATGAATTAAAATTTAAGCACTACTACAGATCCCAAGTTTCACTCTTCTGGGACAAAACATTGGCATTTACTCTCTTCTTTACTAGCTAATCATTACATGATTGTTTTAATCCTCAACAGACACATGCAGGATGCCAGAACACCTTGGAAAGCTTTTCTAACAGGCAGTGGACTGCCAGCTTATGAAAGCTGCTGTGTTACAGAATCACAAAGAAATATAGACTGTCCTGAGTTGGAAAGGACCCACAAAGACCATAGAAGTCCAACTCCCAGCCCTGCACAGGACAGCCCAAGAGTCACACCATGTACCTGAGAACATTGTCCAAGTGCTTCTTGAGCTCTGTCAGGCTGGTGCTGTGACTGTTTCCCTGGGGAGCCTGTTCCAGTGCCCAACCACCCTCTGGGTGAAGAACCTGTTCCTAATATCCGCCCTAAACCTCCCCTGGCACCACTTCAGGCCATTCTCTCTGGTCCTGTCACTGGTAACCAGAGAGCAGAGATCAGTGCCTGCCCCTCCTCTTCCCCTCACAAGGAAGTTGTGACTGCAATGAGGTCTGCCCTCAGTCTCCTCTCCTCCAGGCTGAACAGACCAGGTGCCCTCAGCCGCTTCTCATACGTCTTCTCCTCCAGACTCTTCGTATCTTCGTAGCCCTCCGTGTCGCCTGTACACGCACCGCTTTCCCACACTGCTGGCACGGTGTCCATCGCCCAGCCGCACCGTGCCACACCTCCTTGTTTACAAAGGATGCCGTGCATCAGAGCTATGTATTCCGTGCCACAGGGGACCTCGTGCAAACTCACGCAGGCCACAGCCCACCCCTGGAAGCAAGCTCCAACTCAGCACGTGTTGCACCTTGCCATTAAAGCGTCCCTAGATCCTACAGTTCTGCCGAGAGCTCAGTGCTGGGCACGGCGGCTGCCCCACACCTCAGCCCCGGAGGGTCCCCGTGTGGAGGAGCTAAAAGCGCTGTACAAGACGCGTTTCTGCAGCGAGCGGCGCTGTCTGCGCCAACAGGTGACAGCACCTGTTATCGATACCGATGTCACTTTAGCGGGGCTCAGCATGAAAAGGGAACATTTCGCCGCCCAGATGAACACGCACACATGGCGGTCGCTCCCAAAAGATCTTTGGGAAGCGAGCCTCAGAGTGACAGCCCCGACACCGGGGAGCAAGGGCACTATAACCTGTTTGTCCTGAGGCGAGTCCCAGCTCCCTGATGTGCCGCTGAAAGAGAACTTCGAGGCTCAGACGGCAGCCCGACGACCTCGTTCGAGACGCACCTCCAGCACAGGAGCCCCCCACGGCCCCGGCTCCCACCCGGGCCCTGCCCGCGGTGCCGGCCGCCCGCGGCCCCGACAGCCCCCGGTGACCGCGCTCCAGGGGAGGGCGGAAAGCTCGGAGGAGGAAACAGCGCACGGGCAGCGGCGCCCCGCGCTCCCCCGGGCCCGCTAAGGGCCGCACCAGCCCGGATGCCCCGCGGCGCCGCTGCCCCGGCCGGGGAACGGGCACTTCCAGCAGCCTCCTCACCCCGTATTCCACGTACGACTTCCCTTCCTCCTTCCCTGCTTGCCCCCAGCAAGGGCCACTCACCATATTACTCCCCGCAGCGGAAGAGACGGCGCCATGCGAGGCCGGAAGGGGCGGGAGAGGTTCCTGTCGCCGCGGCAACGAGCGGGCCCGGCGGGACACGTGGCGGAAGCGGCGCCCGCCGGGAGCTGGCTGCGGCTCCGTGCCGTTCCCGCGGGATGTGCGGCACAGCCCGCCCGCCCTTCGTTCCCCCCCAGCCGGCGGCACGCTGAGCTGGCGGCCCGCTTTAGGACGGGAGGGTCTTGTCTGCCGCCCCACCGCGCCGTTTGTCTGCTCGCTGCCTGCGAGAATCCAAGGAAAGAGCTCCGACGGGTGGTCACCATCACAGTATCAGAATCCAACCTATGACCAAACACCACCATGTCAACTAGAACATAGCACTGAGTGCCACGTCCAGTCTTTCCTTAAAAACCTCCAGGGATGGTGACTCCACCACCCCCCCGGGCAGCCCATTCCAATGTCTAACTACCCCTTCTGTGAAAAAATTCTTCCTACTATTCAACCTAAACCTCCCATGGCACAGCTTAGGACTGTCGTAGTCCTAGGCCTGTTATAGTCTGTCACGATGCTCCACTACAGCAATTCTACAAGGATGGGTTTGCTTCCAGTACGAGCATTCCTCCGTACAGGAATGCACCGGAGTTCGCGCTGGCGTCCCCACCGCCAGCCCTCGCCCTGCCGCGGTGCTCGGCATTAAGGGCACTCAGGACACAGCCTTCAAAAGGCATTTCTTTAGCAAAACCCTCAAAGGACAGCAGCTCTCCAAACTACAGGGTTTATGTTGAAAATTAATCACTTTGTTGTGTGCTGAGATTCTTAGAGCTGCTCCCGTTGCTCCGAATATGATAAGCATTGGAAGCATTACAGTCCAGAGGAGGGATCTGCACGCAGTCTAACCTCATCCCAGAGTCTGCTGCTATCCAAAGCAAACTTGGAGAGAGGATTCTGCTAGAGATTACTGCTACTGAGGCTCTGGAACACCGGGACACGAGGGCTGCGGGGTGACAGCAATCCCCTGGTGTGGGTGGCCAGCAGATCGCTTCACTGTGCCCAGAAGTTCCTGTCAGAAGGAATGTGTACGGCAGGACCACCTGCGTGGAAAGTACAACGAAGTACAGAACAGAAGTCATCTTGGAAGCTCGGACAGCTCTCTCTTAAGAAAAATTGTGTTGCAAAGCACCTGCATGGGATTGAATGTACCAAAAGATTTAGTCACAAGACAGCTTATTTATTACTTATTATTATTTGCAAAGTAAGTGGAAAAGAGGAATCAAAATTGAAGTGAGATATGTTATTAAGACAGATTATTGTGCATAGAAAGATACTTGAAGCAACCTTCTGTAACACTGTCTTATCTTTGTTCTTTTAAGAGTCTATTCAGTTCTCCAGTACCCATAGTTAAACTGGTTAAAAATGTTATTTGCATCTCGCCTGTTCTGTAAAACATACCAAAACACTTACCTGACTGTGAGAGAGAGGCCTGTACATCAAATTAAACCAGGAACAAGCCAGTCTTTAATCTGCTTCCCAGTTAAGTGTGCTTCACAGATAAGTTTTAAGTGTGTATTGTCTCCTGTTCCTGTACATTTGCAGAGCATGTGATTTTATTATTGATAAAAAAAGATAAAACAATTTTTATTTTCCAGATTTTTTGTGTATCTGGTCCTTAGAGGACACAGTATCATTAATTAAGAATATCTAGCAGACTGATCAGGTAATTTTATTCCATAGATATATTTAATGTCTCAGGCCTCATTCTAAGCTCTTGGCTGTAATCAGTAAATTTTTTTCCAGTGTATGGAAGAAGTTTTGGAAACTATTTGCAGAAAATAGATCTGCACTTTATAGAATCTGGATGACAGGCAAGAGAATGCAAACTGCAGCTGCTGCCTCCATTCAAATTTAACTAGGAAATCAGACCTCAGGTGAATCACTGTATAATTTGCTCCACAAAGTTGTTTGGTTACTTCATTATTGACATAGTATCAGGCTTTTTGATTATTTGATGTCACAGGGTATTTCTTCCCAGAAGAGGCCAATAGTTAGTTATTAGTAACTGCACTTGTAAAAGTGTCTTCACAGAAGACAGATTCTACAATAGCACAGCTGGTACTAGCATTCTGCACATAACAAAACTAACAGTCTTCAAGGATGTCTTACAACTGAGGCAAATTTGAGGCCTTTTAGAAATTGCTAAAATGAGATTTGAAAGTAACAGAAGTTACAGACTTCAACAGAACATATTGTTCTTACAGCATATACTTGCCAAGAAAGTGGAATTTTCAAAACTATGTGGTAAAAACAACACACTTTGCTCAATAGGTTGTTTGTAGGATGATATTCTGAAAAAAAAGGTGGTTTTTTTTAATATAGCTACAACACAGCACCTGGAATAATCCCATAAGTGTTGAGAGATGGATTTTAGTTAAACTATATTTTTTTGCCTTCACTACTACACGTATTTTCTGTTTTATCATGACACACTGAATAAAAAATTACTTAGAGAAAGTTGCGTAACTGTCTTTTCCAGAGCCATTTGAACCCTTGTAGGAAACACGCTGGATTTCACAAGTTCACGCCATATTTGGAAATTTGCAGAAAGATGGCAGGATTGGAAACAAACAAAAAAACCCAACAAAAATCCAAACAAAATCCCCCACAAACAAACAAACCAACTTTACTTTTTTCTCACTTTTCTCTGGCTATATTAGAGCACTAAAATACAGAAATAAATAGATTTCCATCTGAGATATGCCTGCATATAACACTAGGCATGCAGTCTTGTCTCCCCCCTTGGCTGGAATGGGAAGAATTTAATGAGTCCAAGACACTTCAGGATATGCTGCCAAAACCAAAATAGCTGTAGATTTCAAAATAGCGAATGGTGGGATATTTTTTTCATGCTCTTCCTTCTTCACTAATTTTAATTTATTTGATTATCCCCCTCTGCAAGAATAAAATATTTGAATGTCTGTAACCTATACACAGAATTACCAACAGAAATTATTTTAGTGGTTCAAAATCTACCTCCAAGCAGTAGTATTTCAGCCAAAGAGAGAGACCTTGGCAGACAACAATGATGTATTTCTATCCTAAGGAATCACTCCTTGACAGAAGCAGGAATAGCACATATGCTTCAGTCCAAAATCTTGGGGTTTTCTCCTCATTGCTGTATTGATTTTTATCTGGTTGGTTTTAGCAGTGATTGATATGATGATGTGTGGAAGGCAGTGGTCATGGCTCCTTTTTGAGAGACCCCTAGTGCTGCCAGATATGTAATATTAAAATGATCCTTTAAAAAAAAAGTTTGATTAATCTTATCTTCAGGATGCAACTGTAGGAACAGAACACCCCAGTAGTTGTAAGCAGTACAGATGCAGCCTCAAGACAAAGAAATTACAAATGGTAAGGAGATGGAGATAAGTAAAGAATTTAGATTGTTAACTCAGAATTAACAGCAGCACTCTCCCCCAAGCAAAAGAAAAGGTGCCATTTTGAAGCCAAGGAAATTGGCTCCAAATTTTTCAGGACTTCACCATGACCACCAGAACTAGTTAAGTGAAACCTCCTGGTTTTCACCATGATCTAGCAAGACTAGGATAAGCACACACTTTCAGTTTAAGCACATTTATTTAGGAAGTAGCACTTCTGTTTACATTAGTTTTAAGAACTTGAGTTATGTTCTTTAGAAACTGATTTATTTACATATTTATTGTTCCATCATCTGGTATACAACACCTGATGTTTTTAAATTTTTTTTAAACCAGCAGCAATTTAATAGGCTTCAAGTTTAATGAAAAGGCTTTTCGTTTTGGACATTTTATCTGATAAACAGACAAGAAAACAGTAAGAACAGGACAAACAAAACATTTTATTGTGAGCTAAAGCTATGTGACTGCTTGTCATGCTTTTTTACATTGCTTATTAGTAAAATGGTGTTTAACATTTCAGAAAACATTCTTAAAAGAACAATGAAACAAAAGTGCTTCAAAACAACAAAATACAAAAATTAATCCCATCCCAGACTGGAGTTGCCCAATATATTTTATGGGGGTGGGGTATGGTGTTTTGTCTCCACCTTTGGTTTTCATTACTTTAATAGATTTCTGAAAAATACTGACTAGCCCTTCAAATGACTAAAAATTTGAATCATGTGGCAAAAACAGTTTCTGTACTTCCAGTCCCTTTGACAGGTGTGCGACTATTAGATAAAGTACTTTCTTCCCCACTTCTAATGGGAGAAAACCCTGCGGAACTGAGAGGCCACACCCCCACATCTTTGACAAATAGGCCTGTGTTAACCAACTACAAAGAACGCTGACCTTTTATCCTCAAAGCCACTTCTCTGAAGAAAGGATTTTAAGAAGTTTATCTTATGAAGGCAAGGAAAGTCTTACAGCAAAACAAAGTTCATCACCATAGTTTCCAGAAGTAATGTCAAGCATTTTCACATCAAAACATCAGACTCTGAAGAATCTGCAGAGTTGAGCCAGTATATTGAATCCACTGAAGGAGTGTGTACCTTGCCAATTATTGCTGAACTCAGGAGGTAGTTATTGACAAGGTAAGAAGTTTCCACTCTAAGACAGTTAACAATTTACACAAGAAGCAGGAAAAACAGAATACACATTTCCCCATATTTTACAAGATGATTTTGTATTTGCAGGAAGTGACAGCTTAACTTCCTCATCCTGTGGCATTATAATTACCCTAACTAAAAGAAAAAATACTGAAAATTATAATTCAATTAAAAAATTCTAAAAGAAAATAGCTCATAAATTGGTCATCTCTTAGGATGTCTGCAGATCATCCTAAGCATGAAAATTCACACAGGTCAGTAAAATATTCAACACTAAATAGCAGCTCAAGAGAAACTAATGTAAAACTGCCTCTAATTAGCACAAGGGCTGAAATAACTAGTTGCATTCACTACCTGCTTGCTACTCTTCATTTCGATTTTTGGTAGAAACCCCAACAACTTAAAGCATCACAAAAGCTTGAGGCTGCCAGAGAGAAGGAATGAAAATCTCATCAGATACAGTAGCACTGGCCACCTCCCAAAGCTGCCACATGCAGAAGCATCACGAAAGCGCTGGAAAAGCTAGAGAAGCACGTCCTAGGCACAACTATGCATTATCCATGTCTTGGCTAGGAAAGCACTATGAAAATCTAGGGCACGAAGTCTCACCATAGGTGATTAAGGAAACCCTAAGGAGAACACTGCTTTCCAGTTGCAGAACAGATGTCTCAGTTCAATTTGCCAGCATATCTCACTTCAGTATTCCCAGTACAAAGTACTTAAATTTCACAAGAGGGACTTCACAGCACTGCCAAGCAGTGCTAAAACCCAGTTGTTTAGAATAGAAAAAAATACTATTTATTCTACACCAGAAGGTAAGGTTAATTGAGTAATATGTATAAAAACTGTCATTTTAAAAACATTTGAGAGAATGTAACAGTAAAACCAGCAATAGCCTCTAATTAGTGCAGTGACAACATTCCTTCTCAGTTTAGAGATCCCATTCTTACTAATTTTAAAGTGTTATTATCACATTTGTTATCTACATAAAGTTGCAGGGCCATATTCAACAGAACTCTATTAGCGACTGGCTTTGAGTCAGTAAGACATCTCAGGGGCACAATGCCTATTTCTAATACACTAAACTCTGTAAAGTCTAAGAAATTAACAGGACAGAGAAACTTACTTGTGCATAAATACCCTAGTTTAAGGCTTATCTTTTATATTCTGTGTTGGTGTTGTCTTAGCATATGCAGAGAACCTGCACAGGTTTGCTGTAGTCTACAGAAAAGTCAACATTAGTAAAGGGAACATCATAACACGTAACAAATCCTCATTTTAAGGAGAAAGAGCAATCTACCTCCTGTTATACCACCCTCCTGTTACACCACCAGAAGTAAGAGCCTGCTGCCTGCAAAGACATTGTTCATCCAGTATGTTGAAAGACAAAAAGTGTGGCTCCTGCTTAATAAAAAGGAAGAACCTGCTTAATAAAAACAGAAAGATATATGAAAAAGGTTGTTAGAAAAACACAAGGGGTTTGGGTTGGTTTTATTTTCTCCCTCCAGTAACTTCTACACTTGAAAACCAGCAAAACACACTTGCAGAGAGCCAGACAAGCTGCTTACTAATCATGTCAAAAAAGTGGGTCAAGTCACCCATTCACTAGTGGTGAGCAGATTCACATAAAAAAGGGGGGAGGGGGGGAAGAAAAGAAAAAAAGAAAAAGAAAGGAAAAAACCAGTTCAGAGAGCTAATGAAATGGCAGTCTTTGCAAAGGTTAAAAGCACTGTCCTGTTTATCTTGATTCAAAACATTGTATTAGAACATAACTTGATTTTATGGAAAATATAGTTGTAAAGTTCTATATAAGTACTATAGACTTGGGAAATACAGGTAATTTGAGGTTGTTGGGAGTTTTTTGAGCAGGAGGAGGGGAGGGTTTGGTGGTTTTTTTCCACTGTTGTGGTTGTTTTTCCCCAGATCTGCTCTTGTACACAGTTAATCCAGCACAGAGATGGAATCACTGGGACTGGGACTTAGTACATGTAAAATGAGAAGATGCAAGAGAATGCCTTAAAGGGAACAGAATTATTCATAAAAGACACTATTCAGAAAATAGCATAAGACATTTAAAGGAGATCTATGAACTGAACAGCACCTGGCCATGGGCTAATAATCCAGCAGCTGTGGGGCAAAATTATGTTGCAGAACAAAATTTTCTTCTTTTTACTGTGTTCCAGCACTAATTTATAGGGCTGTCGTTCATCCATTAAGCAGAAAACAATCAGGCATAACAGAAGACCAAAAGACAGCTGTACCAATCACAGACTCTCTTGACCTGAACTGGTTGTACAAACAAGGGAAAGGGCTGGTCCCTTTTCTTTCTGTGTAGCAGCTGGTGATTCTGACTCTTTGTGATGCATACGGGGGCTACTGTAGCAGATGGGGACTTCTATCTCAACATTTCAGGTACCTATCTCCATGCCAATGACTATGTATTTGAAATAAGTAACTAGTATATTCCTTAAAATTAAGTGGACAAAACCAAAGAGTTTTATAACAATCATTTAGGAACACTCAAAACCAGAAGCATTATCGTCAAAGTTCTCATTTGCCAAGGATCTCGAGGAAAGTTTACCAAAGCTTTATGAATAAAACCAAGACCCTTTCTCAGCTGTAGCTACTTGGCAGATGCTAATACAACAGTAATAGTCATGCTTAGCACTATGAAGAATATTACAAATATGGATCAAGTCAGCCAGGAATCTCCAACAAGAGAGATGGTCTACTGAAGGCAGAACTAAGGCAAAGCAAGACATGAGATTTAAGAATCTGAAATCCTTTAGCATTTCTCCAGAAAAGTGAATCAGGGGAACCAAAGTCACATGTTTCATTTACATAAGACATACATTTGAGAGAGTCCTACCCTTAGAAGGCTAGAAGTGGTTTGGTTAGACTATTTCAAAAGGCATACTAGTGGAACACAATCTTCTCTTATTTGATTGCTTTTAATCTTAAGATCAGTTAAAAGCATCTCTAGTTGAAAAAAAAAAAAAAAAAAAGAAGAATCCCAAACATATTGCATATGTGCATCTCAAAGGTTTGACAGAGTTTCTGCTATTTAGTACTCAACACCACACAGTGAGCACAGTCCTCTCAGAGTACTATACCTACAGCTCCATCTATCAGCTAGGGTTGGTTTTTTTCATATATACACATAATATATTATTTATAGTCAACTTTCAGTTAAGTAGTTCCAAAAAATAAGTTAAATGAAAAACTAAAAACAAATTCTCTGTTAAGACCAAAAGCAAGCAACACTTACAACTCATTTTCATTAAAACAACAGTAAACAATATACATTTTTGCAGTATCACTAAGTTGGGAGAGTTGTAAAAAAAAAATCCAAACCAACCAAAAAAAAAAAAACCCAACAACCCACAAACCTGCTTTAACAAGGAACTAGTGTTCTGCCTTGCAAACATCTGTGTTTAATCCATATAGAATTTGTAAACAAGATGTTGGGCCTTTAGAAGTAAAGGCAAAAATGCTTTCCTTTATTATGGTATTTAAAGGCTATCATTTAAGATTTTGGTTTTTTTAATAGCTTGTCATTTATATAATAAAAACAAGTATTTGTACAAAGATGCAGTTTCTTCTTAAAAAAGCAGATCAGTTGAGTGTTTCATACTTTAATATATAAACCAAAACATATGAAAGCTATAAAAACATTAATGTGTGGCATGTATTAAACATGTAGCCTCGTATTTGAATGCTTACATGTGAAGATTAAAAAAATTATCACAATGGAAATCTTACTTTCAATTATCATAAACAGACCAAGATACAGAGTAGAAACACGTCATTTCTGAAACTTGACAATTAGCATCACTTACTCTCTCAAACATCATCTGAGCTCAAGTTGTACACTGTAAGCATGAGCTAACATTCTACCAATGGAAGCGTTACAAAATGCATTAAGAGAAAATACTGCCAGTAAATGAATATCTCAGTCTATTCTTTTATTTAGCAATTTTTCTTTTAAAAGGCAGTTTGGATTGGTTTCATAAAGTTGGGGTTTTTTGCTGTTCTGCTATCAAAGGTCTTCTTTAAACCTGTCCTGTGAACATTTCAGTCACATTACAACAAAACAAAAAGACAAATAATAACAGACCAGCTGCTTTTAGCATTTTAATAATCGTAATTCCCCAATGCTGTTCTTCCATTCTGCACAGGGAAATTGTTTTATTTGGCACATTAAGGATAAAAAAGTCAAAAAAATGAACTGAAGTTTACAAACCTCCAATTGAACATCATTGTTCCAAGTTCATTGTTCATCAATGTCATGGCAAAATTAAAAACAAAAAAACACACACACAACATAGGGAAAGGTCTTCCAATGATCAAATATCATCAGAGCCTTGTAGCTGAAACAATACACATATATTAATGTTCAAACCAGAATCAGATTGCTAGGAATCTTATGTCAAGTCCTATTGTGCTCTTACTTACAGTGTATAAATCCTCACTAAATGGCAAGGAGGCTTTGATGAACACATTTCACATTGTATAATTTTCTCTTAATCTCAAGTTTTAATGCAGATACTTAAATATCTGTAAAGTCCTGTAAACTCTGGCTGCTTCCCAGTCGTCTGCACCAACTGCTGCCCAGGCAGCACTGTTTCACTTCCAGTAGTGTCTCACACTGTGGTGTCTCCAAAGTCCTTGTTCCAGCGAATGTACGCTTCCAGGGTCTGAGGGCTCAAACTGCGCTTTATCTTCTTCAAAGATTCTGTGAAATCTGATAGTTTGATATTTCTCATCTAAACAGAAAACGAAAGACATCAGGGTCACAAGTGGTTTATGTACTTTGATTTATTCAAGAAGTACTTGAGTATTCACTTTTAACAAAACGCATTCTATGAGTGCATCTTGATGTAAGGATGAAATTATTTTACAGTGAGCACAGTCATTCACTGCAACAACCCCCTCAAGGATGGGGTAGTCTCCATTGCTGAAGGTTTTGAAGATATGACTGGGCAGGGTGCTAAATAATCTCATCTAAGTTCCCTTTCCCACAAAAGGATGGACCAGGTGATCTTTCAAGGTCCCTTCCAAACTGGGGTGTATGACCTGATGCAAGAGTCTTGTAATTTAAGACCACCAGTATTTACCATTTTTAATATACTAACACTTGCTAATAGTAATGTCTGCCTTGTTATTTAATAGCTCGTGAGACCGTGTCATTACTTCCTGTTTCAGTAGGTGGTGCATATGAGGACATCACAACAAATGACCACAGATGCTGTTATCCTTCTGCAAAAAATCCTTCCAGCTTATCATAGCCTTAGCCACGACCTCAGGCTAAACACAAAAAGCAACTGACAAATTAAGTCAAATTAAGTTTTGCTTCATCTTCCCCTGTGTAACCCTGGTTTGCACACACACCTGAACAGAAACTTTTGTACACAGGACCAATCACTTCCTTTTCTTTTTGATGTTTACAGCTGCAGTTTGTGGTGAGGAGCTTAATTTTTTTCTTTATGATGGTCCACATGAATGAATGTAAGTATTATACATATACATGCACAAATCTGTTTTAGGTAAAGATGGGGTGGAGGGGGTAGAAGTAATTTCACGTAATACTCCTGGGAATGTTCTTTGGAAGTAACACCGTGAGAAAATAAAAGCCAGGCCTCTGACATCCTCAGATAGGTAACAAATATTGCAGTTCAGTGTGAAGGAAAAGATAGGACAGTCAGCTGAAACGAAGAACAACAGACTGACTAACAGAAAATGAAGTGCTCTGAAGCCTGAAAGCCAACTTTCAAACCACCCACAAACCTCAGACATCTGAGGACAGATCTTTTCAATCTCTATTTCTAAAGAATTTTCCTTAATGAAGCAGTGATTAAAAAGGATAATACCCCCCAAAATTATCCTATTTTGTATGATACTACACATAAAAAAGGGACCTTAAAAAGTTTCTAGTGAGCATGCATTCTATTCAAAGGGGAAAATACAGCTGCTAGAACAGCTTACCTCACTGGCAGACATGTTCTTCACTTGTTCTGGTTTTAATTCTGTAAAAGTAAAGACAGATCAGTGAGTTTCCTAAGAAAATTTTCATCACTTCTGACAACTAAAACATGTTAAAAGTACTTCTATTCTGGAAGAAAAAAACCCCTGCAGCTAAAAATTATACCTTTCTGCCTCAACACAGTCTCCTGTATAGAAAGGTACACGATGTTTTTGCCTCCTTCTTCCCCATTTATCAGCTCCTCAACCAGGCTGCTCCCACACTCAGTTACTGCACACACAGTACAAAGTGGTAGCAGAATTACTCCTTCTTCCCAAAGTATGGAAAACAGCACACAAGCCAACAGAGCTACCTTCCCCCATATTACTTCCGGTATCCACAACCTCCCTACTGAATTTCAGGAAACAGAAAGTACAGTCAGCCAAGAACACAGAAATAAAATCAGACAGGGTGTATCAAAGTGCTTCTTGTCCTATGCCACAGTCATGGGATCTAAACATTCTTGTATCATTCACCTTTTTTTTTTTTCTTTTTTTTTACTTGCTCTTATGGTATCAACATGTAACAGTAAACATTTTGCTACGAGAGTACAAGAAAAAGAAGCAAAGAAACTAGGTAGGGTTGGCAAGGATGATATACAACTTTTTTTTCAAAAATATATTGTTTTATATGGAATACAGCAGGAGCAAGTAAAAGAAGTATGTTGCACAATGTTACACGGTCTCTTCTTGAGATGGACTTGCGTGTGAAGTGAGTTGTCAGCAAAGTAAAGCCTCCATACCTAAATGCATACACTACTAATTCCACCACTCTAAATAAATATATTCAAATTCTTAGGAGACATGATGTCTCTTATGAGAGCCATTTAACGCAGTTCTGTTTCCCAGTTATTACACAGGATTGTGAAAGACGTGCTTTACAAATTCAACAAGTATGTCTACAAACAGAAAACTAATACCAAGTCCTCACAATCTTTTCTACACAAAAATCCCAGTACTAATCTCCACTAAACAAGACCAGTTCCTTCAGATGTGGCTACTGGACACATAACTAGCTAGTTAAACAGAACAAAGAGAGGAGGTATTGGAAAAAAATATTCACATTACAACAGTGGTTTTTTCCAAGTTGAAAATGTCAGAGAGAGAACAAATATAAGTAAAACTCTATTTCATTCACAGTTCTCATCTGAATCACACTTCAACATTAGGAGTTAAAAATATAAAAAGCCATACCATTCAAACTGTATCTAGAAAAACCCCACAAAATTGCTTCTTTTTCAGTTTTCCTTCCTTTAGACTTGAAAGAGATTTGACCACTTTATAAAAACAAGTAATGCAATCAGCAATTGCTATTCAAGTAATAATTTAGCTACAACAGAACTGACACCAGCCTCAGAAAGATACACTAGTTAAAAACCCCACAAATCACTGAGAAACACTTCACACTGCTTTTCTCCTACAACACAAAAATTTTCTGTTTCACATGGTGAGATACTGAAGGGTTTTGTGTAAGTAAATCTTACAAAGATGCTATTATGAAGAACAGACTAAAATCCAATGTAAAAAGTTTCATTTCAGAGGTTTGAGGATTAGAAAGATGTAAGAAAATGTATCTCTAATGTCAAAACCTGAATAAAAATCTCTGCAGCTTACCTCGAATGGGGCCTAGGGCTGCATCCTTCGCTAATGCAGTTAGGTCACTTCCAGAGTATCCATCTGTCATTCTTTGTCAAAGGAAAAAGTGGGGTCAAGGAGGAAGGGAAAAAACCAAAAACCTGCTTCAAACCACACCAATTTAATTGCAGATAATCAAAATGTTACTTAATCAGAAGTATTACTTCAATGTTATTTTGCAAGTTTAATAAATCAGAAGTTCACTCTAAGTGATCTGCATTTCACTGCAAGTGATTTTTCACGATTAAATTTGAAGTACAGATATTCAAGTCCTAAATAACATTCTAGAAAAAAAAAAAAGGTAGCAACTAGAATTTGTAGATGAAAACTGATCTCAAGCACATTTACTGTTACGAGAATTCTGTACCAGCAGTTGATGGGCATTTATCAGATTACTGTAACACCAAAACCTCAACTGTCCTGTACTCATTCAATCTGATCAGTACAATGAGAGAACCCAGTACCACGGGTTTAATATGATACAAAGGGAACTGAAAGGAAGGTAAATTCTGCTATCCACTAGGGTTTGTTTGTTATTTTAATAAACCTGGCAAATCATCCAAATCCTCAGAACTACAAGAGAGGGAGTAAAAAGAAAAAAAAAAAAAATCAAACCAAGAAGCCAGTCTCTGTGGGAGCTTTTCCAGAATTAGACTTAATATCCAAGTGAACCAATTAAATACTTTGAAGAATAAAGGCCTCCACTGAACCAGGAAGCCACCAATACAAAATGCCAACATAAGAAAAAATAAGTAGTACAGTAGGAAAATTTAAAAACAAAAACCCCACCCTTGCAGAGCAGTGGCTAGCTGCAGTAACAAGAGCTTAGTCTTCTGGAGATCATGAAGTCTGTCATATTTTACAGAAAAAGTTGCAGAGGAGCAAAGGAACACAAAATCATAATGGAGGTTAAATACTTCTCTCTTTCAAAACAAAGAAAAACGGAAAACAAAGCAGGCAGGATGCTCAACTTTTACATTTTCTCTAAACCCTTTAAAATAGGTGTACTCAAGTTGCATTTGTAATTTGGTTCTTATATTTGCAGTCTAGAATACAAGACACTGACTGTGTTTTTCCTCCAGTTAGCTATTACTGCAGCCTAAAAGTGGCCTGAGCTAACAGCCTTCAAGTACAGAGAGAATATATTCAGCTGGATTACACATCAGCTTCTGCAATATTACTAAGAGGCTGACAAATGCTACATCCAAGACTCTACTAATGTCTGGTGTACTACCACAAAGAGAAACAGACTGAAGTACATCTACCTGCATATCTTTGTTATCTCATGCTCTGTTTTCACTCCTTCCTGCCCTACCTGCTTTTTAGTCTAACTTCCTTCACACCCATTATTAGATTTAGGTGACTAACAGCAGTACTGTCTCAATCTTAATGATGAAAAACATAAAACAACTCCGTTTCATAACAGGAGGGAAAAATTAACCCACATTTTCCCAATCAAATATGAAAGTGAAAAGAATCTAAAATTATCCAGTGCTTGTCTGCTATGTTGGTAATACATTCAACAAGCCTAGTGAGGCACCAGCAAAGAGAACTTGCTTTTTATTTGAAATGAACACCAAGTGCAAAACTGGTGCTACCTTTTTGGATCAGGGAGGAGAGCTGGACTGCTTGAGGGATGGGTGGAAAGAAGCCTCCCCCCCCCTCTGTCCTCCTCAAAGGAAAGAGCTGATGAGCATGTTTCAACAGAAACCTGACTGGGTGTATCCTACACACACACACATATATATATATATATATATGCACATATAAAAACACTTTCATACAGCCTGACAGGAAACCATCTTCCCCAAATGCATGCAATTCATGTTGTCACTGTCGGATGATTTACGTTAGTTACATTTTGAATGAATTAAACAGGCTGAATGAATGCAGTAGAGGAATATATTTATTTAGTATAGCTACAAAATACTTACCTAGCTAGTTGAGCCAACTCTTTTTGGGTTAATGGACTTCCTTGCTTGCTTAGAAGATTTTTTAGCAAAATCAATCTTGTCTGAAAAAGATAAAATTATCAGATGTAAAACTCATTTTCATGGAACACTTAAAATTGTGTTGCAAGAACAGAACTACGCTTTTGTCAGTTTGGCTTTTGTGCTTCACCAGTTTAAACTTGCCTATAGTGCTTGTGCAAATAGACTGTACAATATCATCTCTTCAGAAGCAGAGATAGGAATTGGATAACAACAAGACCAAGGGCCTAATTACTAGTATCAAGAAGAAGCCATTAGAATCCTCATGAAAAATCCTGATCTCCTGTTGAACTGGAAAACATTAAGAAAATTACTTTTATCTTTTGCAATAAAACACTGTCCTTCAGCTAAACAAACATGCTCCTGCAAGTCCTACTTCAGACTTGCCCATGTCTGCTAGTACGTAAGCGACACCTCACTAGTCAAGACATACTGAGTAGCTACCATCAGATTTGCTACTAGCATGAGTGGAAAAAAAAGGCAAAAACTTAAAATAGTTCCCAGAACTAATGCACAGCGTATATGGTCAAGCTGGGCCAGAAGTTATTTCACAGAACTGTAATCACCCACGAGGGCAAGTTAAGAATGTAAGTGTCTTAAAAATATGAGTGGAAAACAGCACTTACTTCCTCGTTTGGTAAAGACACATATACCCGTTTGGTGAATCGTCTGGAAAAAACCCAAACATACATACATTGTTCACACTGTTCTATAACTATTTAGCACATACAAATCTAACATTTGGTATGGTTAAGTGACAAAATTTCACTTCCATCATCAAATTCTAGGAAGCAGAACTACAGATTTTGAAAAAAACACCAACAACCAACCAAACAATATGTACAATCCACTGGTGTCACCTTACTCTTATCTCAAGTTACAAGACTTGTCCCAGAGGGGAAACACCCTAAAGGTAGAAACACCACTGACTACCAGCAACAAAATGAGGCATCTCTTAATTTTTACACAAAAAAGTCTTTGGGAGTAATTTCTTCAGGCAGTGCTGACATATCTATTTTCCTCAATCAAGAATGAAATGAGAATAAAGTATGAATACTTCTAGCAAAAAAGTCCTAAGGCAAATCTACAGCAAGATCTGCAGTTGCATAGGACGTCAAAAGTCCAATATTCACAGCGAAGAAATACTGGATTTTTGGTCAATCTGGAATACTGTTTAAATTTTCTCCTTTATTCTGCCATTAAGATCCAAATAACAAAAAAGCAACAGATGCAAGAAATTTAAAAAACACCGACTTGATCTCAACAGGTACTGCTGTTTCAGACAATTCCAAGACCATCGTGGTTGTGCAGACACATCCCAAAAGAGAAGAGTAAAGCCCCTCTTAGGGAGGTTAAATAATTTAACCTTGCTGAACAGCTTTTATTTATTACAAAGCTTCACCAAGATACTAAGCAAAACCTGTTCTTAGTGAATATCATCTTACTATATATTCAGAAAAAGAGACATTTTGATACCTGAGAACAGCATCATCAAGCTCCTGAGGCCTATTTGTTGCCCCCATCACAAGTATTCTGTCCTCTCCAGAAGACTGCACCTATATAATGTAGGAAGGCAAGACAGCTTTCAGTTTACACAGTCTACATTAAGTAGAAACACAACAAAACCAGTTAGAGACTTGCCATGTATTCAGCCCACTGATGGGATCTCACTATAAATGCTTTTTTCCTCCTCATTAAGGTAGATTCAAAATATTCCTCAGATAAATGTAAAGTCAAAGTAGGAAAAGGTTAAGAAAAAAAAAGTCTTGCTGGAGAAAACTGAGACTATAAAACTATAAAAGGCACTCGTAAGTTTAGTCATCAGGAGATAATTATATTGAAAAAGCCAGAGACTTTTTGGGGTTTTAACACCAAACATTGTTTTGAAGCCTACAGGGTGAGAAACAAAACTTTAAACTAAAATATAACCAGAACCACAAAATCAGATCAGAGATCCATCTAACACAGGCCTCACAGGAATCCAGTAATCAAAATATGCTACAAAATAATCATAATAGCAGAAAGACACAGCAATTTCCTTCCCAATTCACTCAGTTGATTTTATACCCAAGAATATGGAGACTTAGACCTTCCAAACTTCAGAGAAAACACTGGGCTATCAGAGACATTATTATTCACTTATTGTCCAATTCTTCACAGATTTAAGTTCACTGCTACCTTACCATGTTCAAAAGGTTCCCCAAAAATATTGTATGACATAGTTACACCTTAAATATTAAGTCAGCAAACCTTGCATTATGCTTATTTTTCCCTTTTATTTTAAGGGAAAACTCTGCATGTGTGTGTAACAATTTCTGCATATCACTGTCACATTGCATTATTTGTCCTAATTCATCCATTTTGGAGTTTCTCCCAACCTTGCTGTCTCTCCATATTGTTATCTGCTCCTCCTGTACCTCACTACTGTTGCTTCACCACTGTAGCAATATTCCACTGTGCTAATGGAACATAAACTAAAATTATTCAATACAAGAACAGTGCTGTGACAGAAAAATATCCTGATACTCATTTGTGCGCATGCTCCACTATGAAACCCAGTTCCTCTTCCCAGGTATTGCATTCATGCCATTAAATACTTCTTACTGTATTCTGCCTTCTCTAGCTTATGATGCCAAGAAAAAAGTTATAGTTCAATGGAAGTTGTACTAACACAGAAATTAATCTTTCTGATGTGTCAGAGTTGTGTATACATGAGATATGTGTGTACATATATATATCATCTGAACTAGTCTGTTTGAAATCCTCATCCCTCAAGTCTCACCCCCTGACAGTGCATGCTTGTGACATATTCCTTTGAAACCAAAAACTACTTAAAAGCCATTTAATCTTGTTTTACTTTGCTAGAATAAAGAGAAGTGATTCATCAAATCATGCAATTGCAAACATGGATTCAACTCTCCCTGACCCTCAAATGTCCCTCTTGCCCTGTAAGAACATTTGTCCTCACAGCTCCTTTACTATTGCCATCTGTTATCCTTTCTTCTCTGTCCATAATCTTCTAACACATTATTACAGCTCATCTCCAGATTGCTACCTTTCAGTCCAGACTGCATTTTCCAGAATATTACAGTAAGCAGGTAGAAAATTCAGAACAACCAAAAAAAGCTGTTTGCTGATGACAGTGAGGTGGGAGGGAGGCTGAGCTAAGCCCCAGCAGCCAAATCCTTTGTAATTCACCTATAGGTTGTACTGGCACCCACTATATTAGCAATTTAGCTAAATTAAGCAATACCAAGACTAAATACTTACACCATCGAATTCTATTAAAAATTCTGTTTTTAGACGCCTGCTAGCGTCATGTTCACCTTCTCGTCTTTCACATAAAAGGCTATCAACTTCATCTAAAAAACAAAGAAATACATCTTAATTAAGCATACCACATCATAGTCTTTGTATTTGCCCAAGTTCCTTTGCTAATAGAGGGCTCCATTAAGAAAGACCAGATCTTTATTCCTTAGGAGCCAGACAGATCTTAGGAAAGTTTAAAAACTTGTGTTATGTGTTGGCTTTTGAAGAGGTAATGCCAAGCACAGATGAGAGGGAAAAAAAAATATATATATATAAATCTTTCTGATGAAAACTGCTACTCAGGACAAGCAAACCCATTTGCATATTTGATGTTTAATGGACTTACTCTGTAAAGGCAGTACAGTATTTTTCTTTTTGAGAGCACCTCTTCCCACTATTACCACCAATTAAATAACGTAACAGTAATTTAACATGCTTTATATGAACTACTGATTGGCCAGCAGGTCATATCTGCAGAATTACCCAAAAGAAGTTTACCCAACTATTCCAATAGTTAATTACTTACTAATCTCTAGTAAGCAAAATTATTTAAGAAAATAAATAAAAGTTAACATTTACAGTCTTACCAATAAAAATTATAGAAGGCTGAAGTTCTCTGGCTACTGCAAATAGAGCACGCACCAGTTTCTCCCCTTCACCCACCTAAAATAACAATAAACTGGTTTTGGAGTGGGTTAAAAATTTTTACAAGACAACTAACAGAAGGACCTACAGAAAACCTAGCTGGTAATCAACCACACTCAGTCCATTTATACATATTCAGATTATCACTGGTTCAGTACATACAGTGCTATTGTTTACATCTTAAAAGAAACATTACAACTTCTATTATAATCACAACTGAGTTAATTGTCAAGAGATTTTGGTGCCTAAATTACCACAGTGAAAGAGAGCTGGGACCCAACTCATTCACTTTTTAAAGATGAAAAACCCCACAACCACTCATCTGCATTACTGTCAGTGTCATCGCTGAGCTGCAAAAACCTTTGACATTGATTGATCACAGGCGCAAAACAAAATTTCTTTACTTCACAAGTCACTTTTTAAAAACTATGTTCACTATAGGCTAACAGTTCGCCAAGGACTCATCAGAAGTCTCTGGCTTTCTTAAGCCCCAATTACAGCATGGGTGCTTTCAAATCAATACAATTTACAGCCATTACTTACATATTTTGAAGTCAGGCTCGCTGCGCTGATGTTAAAGAAAGTAGCATTTGATTCTGCAGCAACTGCTTTGGCCTAATAGAGGGGGAAAAGCAAAAGTACTTTTTAAAACATTGTATTGAAGATAGTTCTCTGCATCTGTAGTGAACACTCATGTCCTGATTGCTGATTTTGAAAACCCCTATTTGTTCAAAGGGAGCACCTTGTAAATGGTACAGAAAACTTCTGTCCAGGCCATTTACAAATGAGAATGGATATGCAGTCAAACCAAAAGAGAAATTTTCAGACTCCCATAGACTTCTCTACTCCCATTAGCTCCATAGCCAACCACAACTTGCCTTCTGAAGAATAAAGGTCTCCATTTCCTTTCAATTCATCCTGAATAGACATCTAAGCCAGTTTTAACTAATTTAGGGTGGTAATTTAAGGTATCAGTTGGAATTATGGTGGTTTTTCCCTTCCTTTATCTATGCAAAAGCTGTTTTCAGAGGAAAGCTAGGAAAAATAATCAGCTGGAATGCTCATTCAGACTGCCCCTCTTCTTTAACAGTTTCACCATACTCAAGAAATGGTGATTCCCTGGTTATAGAGTCTAATTTTAGTGATTAGGAATTATGTTCCAGTATGTCAAACATAACAGATGAGCCTACATGAGCTGCTCAACATTCACACTCCTGCACTTCAGAGCTGATCCAGCTTCAGTGTTAGCAGAGAGTGTGCAGCTGCAGCCACACCATGTGATGCAGGACGATGTGCCTGGCTCAGCTGCACCAGGACACTCGATCCCTGGCTGATGGGCAGTCGTGTTGCTCCAGCTCCCTGGACCTAGCACAGGCTGAGAAAACAACCTGCAGCCAAGCAGTTCCACAGCCCTTACGCTCTTTGCACAGCCGTGTGCAAGTGAGACAATCCCCTTTTTTGCTACTGTGCTAGCTCCCCCTTTCCAAAATGTACTTCTAGTATGTTTCAGTGGAGAGCAGATAATTTCTGATTAATCACTGCTGTACAAAACAATTAACCCACTTCCTTTTGGTCTCTCTGAAAATGAAACCTGGACTTGCTGGTTTAACTTTTGAAATATTACTTGTCATAGTGAAAATAACTAAAGAGAGAACAGTTTAGCAATACCCTCCATAAAACCCAGGGTTAAGAGCAATTTTGCATTTTTATATATAAAATGACACCATAATACATATTCTGTAAGAATGTACAGTTTACTACTCCAAGCCCCAAACTGAAAGCCACCCCTTGTGGTTACATTTTAAGCCCATCAACTCAAGCATGAAGTAATTTTCTCACCAACATTGTCTTCCCATTTCCTGGCGGGCCGAACAGCAGTAAACCACGAGCAGGAGCTCTCAGACCTGTAAATAACTGAAAAGGCCATCATCATAAGTTATCTTCAAAGACTTGAATAAAATGCTGCTTCACCTCTGCAAGAGAATGGTTTAAGACTGAGGAAGGGCTGACTGGCTAGCACTTACAGTAGCAGTACCACAACAGTACAGGCTTTGAGAGAACTACACTCCCTTACTAACTTGACCTAATGCACACCACTATTGTTTCCCACACAGCAGCTAAATTACTTTGTAACTGTTCTGCACGTGGATGCACTGTGAAAGCAGTTTAAAACACTTTCCACAAGACAGACTAGCCTATCGAGTTTAAAGCATCAATTCCAGTTAAAAAGGGAGTAATGCAGGTGTATAGTAGGAGAGCTAAGTAGTGTTCCTACTAACTCCATATGGAAGAACTCCTTCATCTTTCCTTATTAAATGAAACCTGAGAAGACAAGCTTCCAACGAAATGATTTAAAATATTACTTAACAACCACCTACTCTCTCTATGCTACTGATAGTCATCTCCTCTCTCTCACTTTGCACTAGATTCATCTTTCCTTCTCTATAAAATTGCCCCCACCATATGTAGCATCACATCAAGTCTACAAATTCTCACAGAACACATAACTTTTAGTTATTACTCTTGCCTGTTTTCTCTAGCACTTTCCCTCAAAAGTTCCAGAGTTTCTCTTTTGGTCTCACACTCACCCCTCCCTTCCAGCTTCCAGTAATTCCAATAAACAAGCAAAAGCAATAGGAGGGTATCTCATATACATCCCATGTGTAAACAGCACTGTCAGCAGGCATTTCTTTCCACAATATCCATGACAACAAATAGATCCATTATCAGTGTTCTATTTCTGTCATGACCGACCAACACATGTTTACTCTATTATTTCATCATCCACAACATTTTGTTTGTCTTGACTCTAATCACTAGAAGTAGTTACCCGGCTATTCATTAAGTGAACACTCCAGTGTTTCTGCTTTCCATGCTGCATACCACCATGTGCATTTTTTTTGTCTGACTTCTTTTGTCCGAAATAATTCTTGGGGAGTTCCACCATTTTCACACAGCCCAGATCAAATCTATAACTCTTCCTCACCTTGATCATCACCTACAGTTCACCTGCAATTGCCATTTATCACTAAGACACACTAAGCTTTTCAAGTTTTTGTTAACAGACTAATTATACTAAACATGGTCTGAACTAACTGCTACCATTTCATTAGCATCTGACCACTGAAACAGTTGCAGTGTTTCCTGTTTAGGTACATCAACTTTTGCTCTCCTACAAAAATACCACTAATTGGCTTGTTAAATATGAATTTGAGTTCAAAACTCATTAAGATTAAAACTGAACTAGTGTTAATTTACTAAGTATCCCCCTATAGTTGCCACATCTAGTGTGTTCATTTACAAGGAATAAAACCAACCCTCTCTACTTCCAAGGAAAGGTTAAAAATTCATGGATTCTCTGTCCTTATTACATCTCAACCCACACCAAGGTCAGGCCCATTGCTAGCTACAGTAACATGAGACAACCTTACTGAAGATACCACGTTACCAGAAAAGAGTCCCAGCTACTCCAAGCTCCAACCCAGCTCCTTGTGTTAGTATCACGAACAACACTCCTGACATACTACTGCACTGTAGTAACAGAGATGCTATAATGACATCTTCCTTCTGCCTAACAACATCTGAGCACACACATTTGTTGCTACAGCTTTGTTTTCCTTACACCTCATATTTCTGTGATGCTATGCCAGGTTTAGAAGGTTTCTTCCCTATACTGCTTCAAAACCAGTAGCTGCATTAAGAGGAAAACCACAGAGCAACTCCAGTCACCTGTCCATGTGACAAATGAGACCCACAAGCAAACAAAGTTCAAACAGTAATTTTTCTTCAATAATCACAGAATTATAGATTGGGCTGGGTTGGAATGGACTTTGAAGATCATCTACTTCCAACTTCCCTGCCACTGGCAGGGGCATTTTCCACTACTGCTCAAAGCAGCTTCCAATCTGGCTTTGGACAACTCCAGGATGGGGCATCTACAACTTCTCCGGGCAACCTGTTCTAGTGCCTCACCATCCTCACAGTGAATAACTTCTTCCTAATATCCAAATCTAAACCTACTCTCAGTTTGAAGCTATTTTCCCTTGTCCTGTCACTACTTGCCCATGTAAACAGTTCCTCACCAGTTTTCCTGTAGGTCTCCTTCAGGTACTGAAATAATGTAATAGGGTCAAGCCTGGAGCCCTCTCTTCCCCCCCAAGCTTAACAACCCTGATTCTCTTAGCTTTTCCTTATAGGAGAGGTGCTCCAGCCTTCTCATCATCTAGGTGTTCCTCCTCTGGACTTGCTCCAGCAAGTCCACGCCCTTCCTGTGCTGGAGACCCCAGAACTGGACACAGTACTCCAGGTGGGAATCTCATGAGTGCACTGCAGGAAATCATTGCATGCTATTTCCTCAAAAGCACTGCAACTTTTAGTAGGTTCAGCTTTAGAAAATGACCAATTTAACTTTTTCTTACAAGTAGCTCAGAAAATTCCAGTAGTATACAGACTAGGCCTGAATCTAGGCAGTCACAGTAGCTGAGGTACCATCTTTGATAAATAAAAGCCTTAACGATCAATTTCCATACAGTCAAGTAAAGAGGAAATCTGCCCTCAAATGTCGTATACCTCAGTGTATTTGCTTGTTCACCCCACTTCTTTGCGTCCTCTCCATCTGTGAATAAACTATTCAGAGTGTTTAACCAACATCCTCACAGAGAGGATGACCAAAATAACAGTAACATTTTTCCAATCAGATAGTGTCACAACCTAATTTACCTATACAAAGCTCTTCCATTTCACTCTTCCAGTTCTGGGCTTTGTCCTTTACATGGCCATATAGGGCTGGACACACAGCTATAGCTATCTGGAATAGTCAGCCTGACAAACAGTGAGAAATTTTGTTTGTTTGCTTTTGCTGTTTGTTTTTTTTTATGGGATTGTGGGGCTGCTGTGGTTTTGGTTTTGTTTGGTTTTTTTAGGGGTTTGTGGTTTGCTGATTTGGTTTGAGGACTGGGGTTTTGGGGGGTTTCTTTTTTTTTTAAAGCTCTTGCTCCAGTCACTTTCTGCAACATTGATTAACCAGAAGACAAGAATTTCACGGTAGTATTTTAACACATAAATCCTGTATTCTCTTTTTCCAAGTCGGCTATCACCACACAGCTACACTTAGCAATCATAATCAGTAAAAACAGGATTCAAGAATCATCACTTCATGTGTGAGGCACAGTACATTTCTTTGATCCTGTCACAGATTGACAACAATACCCAGTTGCTTACCTCAGGTCTAAGAGAGGGAAGGATAACAATTTCTTGCAAAGCTTGTTTAGCCAGTTCCTGCCCTGCGATATCATCAAATTTGACAGCTGGCCCACTAACAAAGAAATGGAATACTAATTAGTCTAACAATGAGATACTCTTTTTCAGCTGCAGCTGACTAATTTCATGCATTTGACTATTTATACAGAACCCTTTTGAGAAAAGCTACAACTTATGTTGTTAAGTATTTTAAAACACAAGCATTTCTGATTTGAATTTTCATCCTTTTGCCAAAGTAACAATAAAAAAACCCCCATCCAAAACGATCCTCAAAAAAACCCACAACAAAGTAGAAGCACTAATTTCATTCCAAGTGGACCAAGATTGTACTGAATGAAAAACTGATTTACTGGACTGAAAAGCCTACTTTTCTTCATACTTACCTGTCAACAACTTCATTTAAGATAAGATTAGCAAGATTACTGTCCACATTTCTAAATATCTTTGTGTCTTTCTTTTTTCGAGGAGCAGTGGTAGGAGTAGAAGGTTTATTTGTTCTGCTATTTTTAGGAGCAGCCTGGAGAGGGGGGAAGAAAAAAAAAACCAAAACCCCCAGATTAATACTTTATAAGTATAGTGTTGAACAAAATAAAATCTACATTTCATCTGCTCAGTAAAACAGCATGTTAATACCCAATATTCTAATGCTGTATTTTGCCACAAATCATACTATCATTAGTCAGGCACAAGTAGAATATCTTAGGCTCCAGTGGTGAAGGGTCTTTGGTTTGGGGTTTTTTTGTTTGATAATTAATTTATTTAACTATAATATTTTCCCCCAGCATACTCTGGAAATAAGCATCACAAACCATCTCAGGTTCTGAACACCTATAAGCAAGAATTCCTACTGCTGTCATACTTTGTAACAGGCCACTTAAAAGCCTTCATATTATATCAGCTACAATGTTGCTGATATAATTCATGAATTCATGTTCACTCCATTCTGCTCTTCATTCTACTTTACTGTGAATAAGGATGGTAGGGGAAAAGATGGGTCAACAAAAATGCTGTATTTTTCTGTATTCATGGTATAGGACTGACTTCTGTGTTTCAGTCACAGCCTAACCATAATTTGCTTTTCAATGTGGTTGCAATACAACCTGTGCGTGCATTCATGCTTTGAAGTGAAGAACATGTGGGGGAAAAAATCTTCTAGTTCTGGAGTAAGAGGTTTTTTCCCCTCCATCTTTTACATACTGCAAGTAACATTTATTTTTCATCTAGATAACTTTCACTCCGTTTCCCAGGCAATTTTAAAAACAAGTACTATTTATTACTGGGATTATACTAAAAATTCATTTGCCCATGCACCCACCTGATGCCCTCCAATTTCTAAAATCCACTCTGCAGCCTAGCTCAAGAGATTTGGCCAAAAACTTGGGAGTTTCAGTTTTTTCAAAAAACTTTCTGCTGCTACACCACTGCAATTAAGGCATTAAATCCAAAGCTTGTTCTGGAATTTACACTGACTTTTCAAGTGTATACTTCCACATTTATCCTCACCATACCTTGTGAGTTGAAGGTGTAGGATTAGATGCTGGTCTAGACACAGAAGATGATGATATCCCACTGTAGCTGGGCGTTCTGTGGTGACCTGAAAGGCCTGTGGATCCGGTTTTTGCAACAGTCTTTGAACGAGGAAGGGAATTACTTGTGTGTGTTAAGGGGTCCTTCTTTTTTGGAACTGCTCCACTTTCTATAAAGAAAACCAGTGGCATAAGAACAGTGGCAGCAGTCATACTTTTACCATCAACTGCAACTACAAGATAGAATTGTTGAAACATATAATACAGTATTAGAGCAGAATAACGTACATTTCTAAAGAGGTTTAGTGTTTTTAAGGGGATACTGACTGCTGCTTCCACCTACAGTTAAAATTCTAATTTTTAGGAGCTCTCAAAATGAACCCTAGTAAGCCATCTTAGAAAAGCCAGACATAACAGTCCTGTTATCAAGGGAAGAACACTATCTATTCCTTATGAAGCAAAGTCTTCTGGCTTGTGTTCTGCTGCCTTCTTTCCCAAGAACTCTTGAAAACAATCATCATAATAACCCCCAAATTTCAAGCCTTTAGATTCAGTGTTCATTCTCTAAGTGACATTAGCAGGCTAGTCAATTGGATGCTAGCTAACATTATCTAGCACCTTCCACACAGAAGCTTCACCAAGGCATTTTAATCTGGAAAAATTACAATAGTTATACCTGCAAGTGACTGTCAGATGCTTTTTCTTTCAACTTGCTTTCACTTTAGGAATCTCAAGAGGTAAGTAAATTCTGAATGGACAGCTCTGAAGCAGTTTACCTTCCTACATTAAAAATTAAGTCTTAAAATACATTGAAACATCACCAGACATTCCACTCACACTACTTATTCACCTCTATGATGAAGCAGGAAAGTCTCAAATTAGGTGACACACAAACTTGAAATATTTGCCACAGGTCATCAAACTACAAAAAGCCATTTTGATCCAGAGTAAACAAAATAGCACTTGATGTCTACGCTCTCTGTATGACATACATGATAAAATAAACTTCCTTGGCACAGAAATGGCCAAGTGTAAAACATCAAATCAGAGATTAAGAGATACGAATGTGATACAGCAAGTAAGCAGGTTGATCAGGCTGGTTAATGATTAGAGCATAGCTTTAGATCACAGTATTTTTTGTGGTGGGAATACACTACTGGAAACTGTCTAGTACAGTACCGTCATCTGTGACAGAAACTGTAAATACTGTCTTATTCTATATCTTTTCAAAAGGATTAAGGTGGTTTTTTATTAGGTAAGAGAAATAAGGGCATCAGAGGTAAGGAAACTCAAGATAGATTTCACTACAAGTGTCTTCACTAGGATTGTAGAAACTTGCTACTCAATTTGACCTGCTAATCTTAAGGAACAGGCCAAAGAGCTCTGATTTTTAAGGAAATTAGTGACTCTATGAAGAATTTTTAACTTAGAACATTGCAGTTCAATGAAAAATACTTTTAGTAAAAAGCCTTGTAATTCTAAATGTTGTGTTTAAAAAATTCAAAGGATACTTGAGTCAAACAGTATCATGGAAGGATTAATTAATAGTTACTACGCTCTCAGCCTCTTTAAACATTCTAACAGGAGCAAATCTCTACACAGCCTGCAGGTATCCTTAACAACCCAGTGAAAAAGCTTCTAAAGCCTTTCTTCAGCCACAAATCCAGCCCTTTTTAGAGTTACAGAAACTCTGCAGTGGTCACAATAAACAATGCTGATGTATCAATATGCAAAAAACAAGGCAATTTGAAGAATATAATTAAGTACATTTACCTGTAATGTTTCTTGTTAAAAACAAACGAACAAACGAAAAAACAAAACAAGAAAAACCACCAAAACTGGCTACTGACTAAATCACACACAGTTCCAGAGCTGGATACAGTTACTTAGTCATTCCTGCACAGGAATTTAGACATCAAAAACTCTTTAAAATTAGGCAGAGTTAGTAACTTTCAAGTTCAAAAAGCAGTATATGAATCTATTAAAACATCTAGCTACTCAGCACTTTGACTGGTCCAATTTAATCAAAAGGTGGCACTCAGTTTGGGTGGGGTTTTTTTAGCCCACCTCAACCTCATTTGCACAGCTGGCTTGAAGTCAACATGGGAAGGCTTCAAAAACCTAAATTAGTTTTTCTCCATGTCCTTCACCCTAACATGCTGCTCAATTATCTCACTCTACCAGAACTACCCCCACACATTGAGAACAACACACAGATATTGCAATTTTGAGGGTCATAAAATTGCACAGGTAAGGAGTATTTCAGGAAGCTGGAAACAGAAGCAGGGAAAGAAGGGAAAAGAAACAAGGTTTTAATACAAACTACGATTTACTCTAACGGCGCCTCCAGGATTCAAGACCAGTAAGTTTACACATTTTGTTGTCAGTCCTGATGGGCAGCACATAAAGAAGCACTGATGAACAGCTCCTGAACATAGCTGTTTGTTGAGTGTTAATTCCAGAGGGAAATTTCACTTTATATACAAATTTTCATTGAAGTAACAAATAAAAATGTTAACAAACTGTTCAGAATTACAGTTTATCTGAAGTTAACCTATTTCTAAAGCACAAGGTGTTTAAGTGAACATCACTTGTCAGACAGCTCTATTATGCAAGATATGTATTTTGCTGTAACAAATGCAAAACCCCCCAAACACATTTTTTACCCATTTTTATTTGTCACCTACTGAAAGACTGGAAATACATAGCAAGTGACCTCAAAACCCTCACAATATCTCCAGCAGCCTTTTGCCAAATGTTTCACTGTTCTGTTTAAAGCAATAAGGAAGTGCCTAAAATATGCTCTAATCACAAAGAGACACCACGGAATTTTTTCAAGTGTATTTGAAACACTGAACAAGTTCAATTGTCTGCTTCAAATATACTTATAGGATAGTAATAGATGCTTAATCAGTTTGATTTTACTCTCTAATTCTGGACAAAATAATTTACTTTATAGCTCCAGGCTAACACCACTGGATTACACAGACACAATAGCTGTCTGGTCCTGAAAGCATCCCTGCAATTTCAATCTGCCACCCAAACACACACACAACACAAATTACAAACAAGCAAGTAGTAAAATTTTGTTTGGGGTTTTCTGTTGGTTAAATTGTGATAAGTTTCAGACAGAGGCACTCAATTTCAGACTCCCTTAAAGAGAGAAATGTCACAAGTTATTATATAATATATACACTTACTATATTAAACTGGTTTTAAAGATAAAGTACAAATATGTTTGAACAAATCTAAGAGAAGCTTGATTATACTAAATACCTGGAAATGCAAAAACAATCTTAAAAATATGCAGCTGTAGCTCATTTATTTAATATAACAACATCCTTTATATTTCTAAGAAGCAAACCCATTATATTTTCTTTTCTGCATTTAAACCAGATTAAAACACATGTAAATAAACAAGCTTCTACTAGCCTCTAACTTCTTAAGCATCCCAAAGAACATTTTAATTCAAAGTAATAGCAGCGATTCCAGTATTTCAGAACAATTTCCAGCCTTTAGTTGTGACATCTTAAAAATCATGAGTGAATATTCCTCAGAAATTCCCTACATATGCCTACTGATAAATAATATAAAGGGACTAAAACAAGTTATTGTATGTGGTCTGTGGACACCAAGTTGGGGAAAAAAAAAAAAATCTACCTGTCTAGAATTATCTGTAACTTTATGTATGTAGTTGCATTTAAAAAAAACCAACAAAACCAAAAAACTTTAAATTGCTGCTTAAAACTTGCAGCAATTGCAAGACTGATCATTATTTGGGATCAGCATTCATAATAGCCCCCAAAATTGCAATTCTTCAAAAATTCAATTCAGATTTTTTAAATAAGTAGATTCAAGTAATAGAAGCTTACTTTACAGAAAGCTCCAGCAACTAAGAAGGACCCGCTGCATGTTTTAAATGGTAGCACAGTTACACAGGCCAGGAATTACAGCTGTTCTCCTTTCTGAACTGACAGAGACACATCAGTCAAAGATCTGCTTTTGTCAAATTATGCTGTTAAAAACAATCTTACTGCTACTTGTTCTTCTACTAGGGGAACTCCTTGGAAAACATCAGTATTAACAGTAGAACTTTTGCAGCATGACAAACATTGCCAATATATGTCTACTATTAAAGACAGGCCAGCAACTCCCTGCCTGTGAAAACTGAGAGAAAATACTAGCTAACTGCCCAGTATTCATGTCAAGGTAATTAAGAGAAATTTAATGCTTTCTCTGGCCATCCATCATGCTGAGATTTACACATAAAATGGTACACCAGAATTACTGTAATACTCTAAATATTGTATGACTAGTAAATGAGTTCATAAAATTCAAACTCTGCCTTTGGCAAGACTGGCATAATCTCCTTCCCTAGCTTGTTCAAAAACAAAAAACAACAGTCCACAGTGCAAAGGAAAGCAAGTACATCTGAGGGGAAAAACTACAGGTAAATTGTTTTACATCTAATTTAAGACTGCTATGAGAAGAAGAATGATGAATATTAAATTAACATTATTTCAAAATAAAGGTTTGGGTCAAGGCTACTTGTTATTACTCTTTAGACAAGTTACTGCACAGCCCCCTGCAACTGAAGGGCAGGTGATACCACTGCAACGAGGTCTTGAAAAACCTCAGCATAAATCTGGAAGATAAACTTTCAAGAAAAATCTCTAGCTATTCATGTAAGTTTGGAAACCACAAATGTTGAAGACAGGGATAGGTAGTAATTTGTGTTAGAATCAAGTAAATTGGTCAGGAAGGCTGACACAAATAGCATTTTGAGAGAACGAAGAATCTCAAATCAGTAACACTTTGGAAATATAAAAAATGTGCAATATAGCTGTGAGAACAGAATCTTATACAAAATTATGAAGCAAAAACATCTGTAAAGACTCTGGCCTTTAAAGCAAATCAAAGAAAACAATGTAATTTTATACCAAATGATGGGCAAAAATACACTTTGTTCCTATTAAAAGTAAGAATGACTATGACTCATACTTCATAAAATCCTGAACTTTTAAAAAGCCCAACCTGATCAGGCAACAGTGCAGGTAATACTTTCCACATATAGAAAACCAAGCTTATGCCAGAGCCCTGTGGCTCAATACCTCTGAAGTACCTCTCCCTTCTCAGTAACAGCAGTTCTCTTATCTGAAGTAGCCTGCAAACTGATTTTGTAGTTTTCTACGATTTTGGTCATCTACTTTGTATTTTTAAATTATTAGAGCTGTCCATATGAAAATACTATTTTACATGTATAAAAGAAGAACAACAGCAAGATGATCAGCAGATTGAAGCAAAACCACCTTTTTACACTGCTTTTAAGAAAAAGTGTATTACTAGTATGTTCTTACAAAAAATATGCCGTTGCCCCACACCCCAAATAGAGAGACAGAGAAAGTAAGCACAAGAGCATAGGCACCAGCCATTTAAGAAATTCAGATGCTTGTTAATAGCCTTTCATTGTACTGTATCAGGCATCCCACAGCTGCAATCATTCAGTATTTTGGGTAATCCTCTGACTTCCACAAACTATAAATCTCAAGTTTACCTTTGGCAGATGGAAATGCAAGTAGAAATGGAACAAGCCTCTTGAAGTCTTGTTCAAAGTAATCAGTAGACACCTGGTACCTGATTTTTTTAGTGACATGCTCTTCAGTCCTTCTGTCTCTCCTCAGATTCCACTGAGTCTGGTAAATGAACATTCTTTCTTATCCCACACTCCTTTTCAGAAAGCGGGAACACTCTCAGAAAAATGCATTCCCAGAAGGGCACAGCCCTTTGCAGCTGTTTCCTCCACAGTCTGGCTGAAGTGGATCATCTTCTCTAAATCACCCGAGTATGACTCCAAACACGTAAATGGGCTAATACCATGTTGCACAAGTTTACCAATAGCGACCACCTTCTGCTACAACAACTTCTGTGAATACAAACACCTGCCACAGAGCTGGCAAAACATTTCTCCCTTTCCAGTAGATGCCAGTGGATCTTCTATGCTTTGTTAATAAGAGATTTAAGTATATTACAATTTTTAAGACTGAAAGTTCAGTCTAACCTTCTGCAGTATTCTATTCTGAGATACATCGAGACAAAGTACAAGCAAATATTTAGAAAAGAGTGTAAAGAAAAAGCTGTTCATATTAAATAGAACATGTTGTCAACTTTTGTGTGTATATGTATGTATTTGTTCACAGTGTGTCTAGCCAGTCTGATAAAAAACCAGGAGTTGTACTGACTCATTTAAGACAGAGTGTTCTCAAGGTCAATCTACATAACTACACTTTTTTGACAAACACAGTTAAAACAAAAATCAGTAATGTAAAGGTACCTAACATGAAACAGTTCCACTACTTCAACTTGTTATACTTCAGAAAGAATAAAACCAAACAGTAAGATGACTTCAAAACTAGAAATGGATCTTAAAAAACCCCAAAAAACAAACAGAAGAAAAGCATGTAGTTTACACTGTTTCAGTTTACTTAATTTAAAAACTGAATACTGTTCTTACCCAGTAGACAAGCTCTATGAATTCCAGCGCTTGTTAGCTCTGTGTTTTATTTAACTTCATTGTAGTCTACTGTACAAATTATCATTTGAGATCACTCTTGTGACAACAGCTTACTGCTGGCTTAAAACATTCCCCAAAGACAATTCACAAACCTCGCCATAACTTTACACCTTGTGTATGGACAAAAAAGTTTACTTCTGCTATTTTAGTAAGTTTGGTTCAGTCTTCTGGGAAAGGATTAAAACAATGTTCTTTGACAAAATGCAAGAGCTGCTGTCATTCCCCCATCATTTCAATTGCATATGACTTTCTTGATGTAAAAACCCCCTGAAATTTAAAGTTGCTTAATGCAAATGCACATTCACAATATCATAAAGGAAGAGCTAATTAATATAGGCACAACATATAACCTATATATCTGACATTGACTTTGACACTTTCTAAAACAGCTTTAATGTAATTCCTTGAAGACTATAACATGAGAAATATTTTCTAAAATGTTGCCTTAATAAATAGACTTGAATTGCAGGACAGTCATCATAAGAGAAAACTGAATACTACAAAATAAAACAGTGTTGTCAGAGCCATGGAAAGGATGGAATGAATTTTACACAAAGTCTTTAAAAACAGAAATATAAATAATTCTATTTTAAAGCTGGTGGGGCCAGAATATAACATTGCATTATTTTGCCTTGTAATACACCAGAAAGTGAGAGACATCCCTTCAATAGGCGCTGGTAAAACCAAACCCACCTGACTGGAGATGTCCATTGCGGCATGCCAGGTTAGTACTGTCATTATAGACCTCCATTTGCGGCTTGGACATTTGCAAAACTGCCTGCAGCTTCTCTACATAGTAGACAGAGGGGGAGGGAGGAAAAAGGACAAAATAAACAAACAAAAACCAAAAATGAACCAAGAAAATTTATGTATGTTGAACACAGAAATGTCAAGTTTGACTTTGTTATAGTTAAAGATAAAAGGAATATTTCTATCTATTTTACACATTCAACAAATGTGTAAGAAAATTCTGTTAGTATGAGCATGAGTGAAAACAGCTTTAAAACTCACCATCTATGGCTGAGTTTATTACAACAATCTTTCCAGTCTAGTGATTGCAGTTATTTCTCAAAAACAATGTTCAGGATTAACTCAATTTAATTTACTAAATATTTATGTTGATAACCCATTTCTGAAAGTCCTCCTCAAGGTGTTACTTTTGACCAGCTGCAAGGAGTCCTCACTTCTCTGCATGAATGTTTCACTTAAGTAGGAACAGCCAGTTAACACTTTACAGAAACCTTCAAGCTTAAAGCAGAACACCATATATATCTATTACAATGATGTCTTTTAAGATCTCTATATAGATATTTAATTGCCTTGAAATTAAGTCAATAAAGTTGTCATGCAAACTGTGTTCTTTAGGAAGATTAACTTCAGAAACACCTGAATACCATATTTATAAATCTAAAGATTAAGGAGGAAGAAATTAACTCTGAGAAGTAATGAAAACAGACAAACCATAAGTCAAAGAGGTGTAAGGCTGCAAACACAAAAAAAGAATTAAGAGCTACTTGTTCTCTGCAGCCCAGATACCACTCCTGCTTTAACACTGCAGTTAAAAACCTCTAGGCTGTACTTCTGGGGCCCTTTATTGCCTCTCCCACCTTTATTTCACACACACCCCTCTTGTTTTAAAAACAAACCACAGTCTATAAGGATGCAAGGCATACACTGCCAAGTTCTCTCATTCCCTCCCCGATTTTTTTTTCTTCTGCTTGCCCCGCAAGAGATAACAGTACCAAGAAGCAGCAGGAAAAGAGATGCCAAGTAGAGAAGAGATGTCCTCTGGTAATATGAAAGCACATATTTCAAAAGCAGACGAATTCTACTGAAAATGTACACAATTAAGATCATAAATACCCTGACTGGAGGAAGAACTGCCATTCAGAGCCTGCAGATGGTACAACCAACACGCACGAGCACTGCCTTCCTTAGGCTTCTTTACCTGTTACAGATCTTTCTCTAGTCTTTCTGCTTCGTTCCTTTCTTGTTCCTGCTCCTGATCACTCATGGCTTAGCTTTCCTGAATAGTATCCTAACACCTCATAGTTAAAGTGATGGCTTAATAACATTTAGGTTGAACAAGATGTGGTTTAGAATGAAAACTTGGTAGTTACAGGCAAATATGAAAAGCTAAAGTTCAAGATTAGTATGTGTATACAAGGTTTACTTCATTCTAAACTGAAAGCTTTGAAAAGTCAGGTAGAGTAAAACAAAAAAAATGTCACACAAGAACAGCCTACAAACAACCACAAGCTCTACAGCTTCCAAGAAGTTACCCTCATAAGCTTTCCTCTCTAGAACGGTGACTGACTGCAGAGAGTGCACTACTTCAGTGGACGCAGCCTTACCAAAGGAGGCAGCAGAACGGTCTACTCCCTGCCCATGCATGCAACCCAAATGGAAAGAACACACAGAAGCTTAGGAAACAAAATGAATATTAATAGACTTTTACGATATTAGACAATCAGCTGAGTTTTGGAGAACATTTCTGAGCTTAACAAAAAAGACTTTCTAGTGAGTGACCATAACAACATGAATTGGTTTGTGTAGGAATTCAGGAAAAGCCCTTTGCTTCAATGCTACAATTTGACACTGGGGTTCTACTACAATTATCAATGCTTAGCTAGTTCCACATATTCAGGAACTACAGAACTCCAACCAAAGAAAAAAGAAAAAATGTAATCCAATTGTTGTCCAGTTTCAATTCACAGAGTCCTCTCATCACATTACCTATGAACATGTCATATTAGTATTGCACATAAAATTTCCAGAAGCAAACATATCACTTCTTTAGAGACAGTATAGCTGTAGGATCCTCTGGAATATCAAAAAGAAATTGAACTTTTAAATATTATTCCAGGGAATTATAGGATACCATCACCTCTCATTGAAATGCTTTCTCCCTATTTTTCCAGACACTGACAAAAAGTTTACAGATTCTCATTCATTATTTCACCTTGGTGATACAACGCTGACGTAAACCTACAAAACAAACAGCACTGCAACCACTGTCTTATTGAAGCAACAGGAAAGCTTGAGTTCTCCAATTTCTACTAAAAACATGTTACCCTGTAACATAAGCCTGAAGCAAAAAGTACCATCTCCTCCAAGAAAGTGAAATATTCCAAAAGGTGTCCATTGAAAACCGTATCTATACGTGCAGAATAGAGGAATATTAATACCCTCCAAAGAGGAGAGTGATGAACGATACCTGAATTATGTGCCACATACACCCTTCAATCAAAATACTGGAGCTACACATAATACACAGGAAGACACTTGTCATGAAAGAAATCTGTCCCCCTACAGAAAGGCTCACTGAAATGAGAGAACACAGATAGGTAAAACACATAAATAGCATTAGAACTGAAGAGTGTTGCACTGGCCATTGCAGCCATCTATCTTTAGGAACAACAAGCTGCCAAGTTCTGTGTATAGACTGCAGAAAACAAATACCCTCCTGTCATTCTAAATACATCAAATTTAATGACTCTAACATGGGTGCTCAGTCATCCAGGAGAGACCAGGTCTGTGAAGACCATCAAAGCAAGGTTTAACCATACAACTAACACACCCTAAACCATGTCAAAAATGGGGGGCTGCCACCAAATCAAATGGAAGAACTTTCAAGTCCCCTGACAGCCAGCACAACCCAGTATTGTCAACGGACTGCCAAAGTGATCAAGACCCCTTGAGGTGACCTGAAACACACCAGCAATCACTTCAGCTTCCAGACTGTGTCACAGTACAGCTTTAAGCATAATTTACACGCAAGAGGAAAACAGGGCTCAAAACAGAAAACCCATCATTGAAGGTGGGTAGCTCCATCCTGTTCCAACATTAAAAGGCATCAGTGGTGTGATGACACAGTGGTAACACATGGGTGTGATCAGACATCACACTCTCATCAGTGGTGTCAAACACCCCCATTGGTGGGGTCATGAAACAAACTTACACTGATGTACCAACACTTCAAAAAAAAAAAAAAGAAAAAACAACAACAAAATACTGAGCACTTTCAAAGGACAGTTGTAATCAGACTGATTTAATTTATGTTTTCTATGTACTACCAATGTAACCTGCCTGACTGGATGGTATTTGAGTTAGGCAGCCTGCAATCACATCTCTGTCTAGCAAGCAAGATGAAATACTTGGTATTATTGTCTAGTTTAAATTTGTTTTATCCTTTCAGTTAATGCAATAAAGCACTTGCCTATTCTGCCTTAAGAAATGGAGAAGTTCCACAGAGCTAGCAGACAACACTCTTAAGAGTTCAATTCATAGGAAACACCACTTCATTAAACTGTAATAGCTTCAAGAGCCTCATGCTTAATTCAACTACAAAAGGATCTTTACATCCCTTAAAAACTTCCAAATATCTGTTACTATAAGTAACAGGCTAAAAGTGTGTTTAGAATGGCACATGGAATTCAACTCTAGATTACCTTAAATTTCTACAAAAGCCAGGTAAAATTACAGAAAATAAAAAAAAAATGCTGTCAATACTTCAAAGTTGGTTAGATGGCATAAAAATACTACTCAAATAGAACCCTAATGATCAAACTTGCAGTGATTTAAAGCCATTGAAATATCTCTCCAAAACACATCTTTTGTCTTCCTAAAGGGCACGACTTCATTTGCTCCTTTTTATCCAAATTTCACTTTTAGGTACATTGTATGAAGCACACCCTCAGTAAAAACTAACAAGAACCTAGGCAAAACAAAGTACGAAACTGGTAATTTAAAAATAAAATATTATTTTACATCTTACATAACAAACACTATTCTATCTGTTTATGTTTCAATCTGCACTCTGAAGCAAACAAAGTGATCACACATTCTGGTAGTAGAGATAAGGATAAGTATACTTCAACTTTAGGGTTTTTTTGTGAAATTTTCCCTTTGTTTCTTTTCAATCACATCACAGCAAATAAGCAACTTATCAACATTGCAAGTGCTACTACAGTAATACAAGCAAGGATGAAGCACTACCCACAAAATACAAACACTGTTACTTCAAGCTTTGAGGTAACAGCAAATTTTTTCTAGAAAGAAATTCTAGTTACTTGCAACTAGGATGTCTGCAACAAGCCATACCTTCTCAAAAATTGTTAGCATGTAATCACTTCCACTCCATTGCTCCCTAGTTTGTATTAGCTCTAGAAGTCAGCCTTTAACCCTAGTGAATGGAAAATACCTTTTCTCCATATACTAAAGCTGTACCGAGAAACACCCATAACAAAGCATAGAAGACAGATGCCTCTTTCACTTCCTGCCCCCTTCAATTTTTTTCAAAAAGTACTACAGACATTAGGAACGCAAGGGAAACAAAAGGAGCTCACTTTCTTGTGGTTGTCACAACTTCCCTGCCAATCACCAGTTAGGACCACAGAACCACAAAGTGTAAGAGGAGAAAAGAGCCCAAGTTTTCCTGTCTTCTCTATATGCTCCTAGAAGAATGAGTTAGTAAAACTCCACACAAGAGAGCGTTAGATTAAAGCTGGGATATGCAAGTTAAAATCAAGTACATTTGTTAGTTTACCCTTAAAGAGCAATTAAAGAATATATATTTATTTTAATTTTACTGACTGAACTGAAAGCATTTTCAAAGTTTTAAATTTAGAGGATGCACTACACAGAGCCGTGGGTCTGTTTTTTGATGGGAGGATCTTTACGCTGTTAAGAGCCTGTATACAACACTTAATTTTAATAATGCTAAAGCTATACAACACTATGCTTCTGAAAAAAAGTGACCTTAATAGAACACTACTAGAAAAAAAAAAAAAAAAAGCAAGAAAATTAGAATTTCACAACCTTATGGTCTACATGATGCTAAAGAATTATTATCATCATCATTATTATTTACCAATACTAAGGAAAATTGTTAATGTACGTGACAGCAAAATCAATGGAACATGAAGTAGTTACAGCCAGCACACTTGGCACTCATGATCAGCAATATATCATCATTTCACTACAGTTCTAACAGAAAAATGCTGAACAAACTCCATCAGGAGTTAATCAAGACCTCCTCACTTTATGAGTCAAGTGTGCTATGATATAAAGACTTCTCAGTTACTTTATACCTGAAAGTGGGTCATGAAATTCCATTTTCAAAATCCATCAACAGCACTTACTCTCAACTAAAAATCAAACTAAAGAAACCCTACAAAGATAATGACTCCTTCCCTTTAAAAATCAAAGTAATATTTTAAAAGAATGCATTAAATGAAGTCGTGCAAATAATTACAAACTTTCCAAAGTCATGAATTGTAACTGGTACCTAAAAGCTGCAACCGATCCTTGGCCATTGCCAAATTTGTCATCATTTTAGATTGGAGACGTCGAGCCCGTTCACACTGATCACCTTACAAAGAAAAATCCATGTTAAAACATAATTCCATAAATTAACTTTAAGTGCTAAAATACTGATACCCAGCCTTCCCTCCTCCTCCCACCCCTTATTTATCCCCTCCCCTATGGAACTTCATTACGAAACTAACAAGAAAAATACTAAAGCTTCCTATTTAATCAAGAATTTAAAGTTAGTTGACACTATCTGCTTTACAATAGTGCTTATAGAGTGATGGGAACCCAAACACTGCTTTGCATATTGTCTAACATTTCATGCTGACCTAATATGCCCCTTGTCTCTGCATTTTTCTGAACAGAAGTCAAATAAAAAAAGGTTTTTAAAAAGCTTGAAAAGTGACTGAGAGGCAAGTACAATTTGAAAGAATTCACTTTGGCAAAATTAACAGATCTAAATTCAGTTGACCGTGTCCCTTTACATTTTAAAACACACAGAATTAGAAATTAACACCACCACTTCCTAAGAAATATTATCTGTTCAAGTCAAGGTTTTTTTTTTTTAATTGTGCAAGGTTCTATCAAATGCTACTGGTATTGCCCCCTAAGTAAGATCACCATATACTTCTAAACACAGCTGAGGAACAAAATACAAGTCTGCAAAAGCACTTACAGATCTGGGGTTGGGGCAGGTGATTTAGGTTGTTATTATTACAACTACAATATTATTTTGAGGACAGAAATTCTCAGCAAGTCCTTCACTACACCTGTATTTCTATAGTACATACCTGCTTCTACACTACAGGTTAAAATGTTTCCACATAGAGAGATGGCTTTCTTCCTTTGTTGGAAATGCTCAGTTATTTTGGCCTAAGTTATTCAGAAACACAACGTCAGGCCATTCCAAATTGGGGTGTTTTTTTTCATGTTATACTGAAGGGAATATAAAATTCTGCATAAGTGAGAACATGAACTGTCAACTTCAGCAAATCAAATCAGAACTCAGTATTTTGGCATTCCCATTATATAAGAAATCACGTGTTTGACTTAACAGTGTTCATGAACTCCTTATGATTTTGCAGAGTCTGAAAATATTTAGAGCAATATTTGCATGTGATATAGACCAGAATATTAAGGTGGAAAAGAGAAATGGACCAGTGTTCACCTACAGCTAAAACAGGAATAAGAAAGACCCTTATGAATTAACTCATACACCAGACTGTTCCTAGCCCCTACCATACTTAGTAATACTGATTTCTCACTTCAAAGAAGCCATAAACCAAAATCAGTTCCACAAAACTCAAAACTGGCTTACCTTGACCAATTACTAAGACAGCTATTCCTTTTTCCAGTTCTTCAATTCCTTTCTTATACCATTCAACAGCTTGTTCCTTTTGTCCTGCTTAAAAAGGAAGTGAGCCCATTATTTTCTTGAACAAATTAAAGTTTAGGAATGGTTCTATATAATGCTGCATAAAACAAGTAAGAGGGAGGAAGAGATATTTGAACAAAATCCTGTGATTTAAAGAAAGTCTTAAAGGGACACTGTCAACTTTATATCTACTTAAGTATCAAATAAGCTTTTCTCTTAAAAACAGGTACTACACCAGCCTCAAATCACTTTTGCCTGTTTTGAGAATAATTCTACATCTGCCTTAGAGAAATAAATCATCCCCACCCAAAAAAAAAAAAAAAAAAAAGAGAAAAAGAGATAGAAAAGCTCACCTACACATATTCACTCACAACAGAAGTGATGAAATTAACAGTTTTTACTTCTGGAACATGAACTAGAAATGCGCCTCTTAATCCTCCAGTGATAGCCAATACCAAAATAACACTGGAAGCAGAAACTCAAGAAGTCTAAGACTTTACACTAGAGAGATGAGAGACACTTCTCTGGTTAACTTTTGTACAGTGCAGCTCCTCTGTCATGGGGGTATTTCTTTGTTTGTGCTATTATGAAACTGCTGTATTACAGGTGTGTGTCAACTTCCACATGAAGCACAATGCAAGTAGAGTTAGAGCACACCTCTGTACCAACCACGTCCCGAAAGGATATTACAGCAAACAGCCATGAACATGCTTGACCTAAGGTATGTGCCACTATAACTGCAAGTAAACCACTGAAGACCTATAAATATCTATTTCATATTGCTCCCTTTCTATAAATACTCTGCATTAAAAATATATTTGCCTGCATATGGAAAAATACTTTTGCAACCTAGTTATATTACACTAAGCATGCATTTCCACAGAGGAATACAACAGATTAGGTATTAGAACTTAAAACCTGGTCAGCATTAACAAGCAGCTAGTGGCAGAAAAAACCAAAAAATGCCTACAATGAAACTTCAGATATCATTACCTTAGTTTCAGATGACATAATGTTTCACAAAACTATTCCTAAGTGCCAGTTACAAGTGACTGTGTGCTTCTACACTCAAATCTTTTGAGAACTTCAGTCCCAAACCTATTTTTTAGCAAATTTCAGTGTCAGTAAAAATATTTCAAAACATTTCTACAATCCTCTTCAGACTTTTCTCTTGCTCCTCTTCAGATTAAAAAATCTCTTAATAATAACATTTGTCAAGCTCCCCTGCGCAGGTAATTTCATGCTTTGCTCTTCTTACCAACACAAACCACAGTGCACCTGCCTATAGTCATGAACACCACACACCTTGGGAGTCATTTTATTACTGCCCTTTCTTCACCAGCCTCATATACCCTGACTGTTAAGGACAAAGCCAGATAAATTAAATCATCCAAGGTGAGTGACTTCAATCCTCTCTTTAAGACTTTTTAAGCTTCTTCTCCCCACCACCCACAGAAACAGTTTCAACTGCAGTGTAAATAGTAAATCTAATACTGATTACAACTAAATAAAAATCTGGTTTGAGATCATCCCAGCCACCTCAGCTATTGCCTGAATTGCTTTGTTATTCTTAGGGGCAGCTGTAAACACACCAAGGTCATCATTAAAATTTCACTTCCAGCTTTTAACTGGAGAATGTTTTAAAAGCACTATATGACACCTGTTTGCAACGGTTGTGCTCCAACTCCACACAGAATGGTTGATTAGTTCTCAGTGATTATGACATTAAAAATACAATAAACGTCACGTTCTTTGGAAGTTGCTGATCTGCTATATTGGCTCTGGCAGAATGGAGCTCATTTTCTTCAAACAGCCCCAAGGGCACTGTGTTTTGGATTTGTGACTAAAACAGTTGATAACACAGAAATGTTTTGGGTATTGCTGAACAGCACAACCTCAAGGTTTCCTTTTTCCCATCTAGATCCCCAGTGAGTAGGCTGAGGGTGCACAGTATGTTGGGAGAGGACACTAGCAGGACAACTGACCCAAACTAGCCAATGCAATATTTTGCATCACACAATACAATGCTCATCAATATAAACCTGGGTAGATGAATAACTGGATGGGGGCTATCTTCCAAGGCAATCATTGCTTGGAAAGATTTCCCACTTTATTTTTTCCTCACTTTTGCTCCTCCTATGCTCTCCCTTGTCCCACTGAGAGGAATAAACAAGCAGCTGTGTAGATGCTTAACTGCTTGCAGGGGTCAACACACCACATGTGCCTTCTTAGTTCTAGGAAAAGATATTAAGCTTAATTGAGAAAGTACCAAAACAAGAGTAATTGCTCTGATAATTTAGAAGCATAAAAAGCTACCAGAAGTGCTATCAAAATTACTGAAGTATGGATAGCTTCCACAACAGCAAAAATGCCACATAACTAATAGGCTATTAGACAATTCAGAAATTCCACCCATTTCACGCACTATGTCTAACATACAGTTTTCTCTTTGAAGCTGTAAGAAGCCTGTTTACAGACCAGAAAATTTTCAAAGAGAAGTATTCTGGTAAAATCAGATAAGCAAATAACAAATCTATGTATTAAAGGAAAGGGAGTTCTTTCTCAGTGGAATGTACATTGCAGTTACAGGGCTGTAACAGTTGTGCAACTGCTCATACTAGAAGCAAAGATCACCTTACTAAATGTCTGACCTGCACAGCTAATTCACGTATAATCACCCTAAAGGCATCTACACAGCAAGCCCATGATTAAAATCGGTATTTAAGGGCTCACCCTCCAAACCACCAAGAGTTAAAGGTCACAACAGTGGAACAGGTGCCTGATAAAGTAAGACTGCTACTCCTCACAGAGCAATCATCAGCAATACCAAAGCTGTCAGCTACCTCACCTCCTTTCATGCTTTGCTCCTATGACCCTCAGTGCTCTCTTGCTGTACATCTGTGCTGAACTAACCTTGCTGCACATGGTGCAGGTTTTTTTCTCTCCTAGAGCTTACCACTGCCACTCCCAAATTGTCAACGCAAAGGAGGACACATCCCACGCTTTTATGGTGCTCTCAGCATGCAGCTTCTATTGATGGCCTACTCTTATATTTTTAATCTCCTCCTCTAGGATAGAAGTTTCATTAAGGCTCAACTGAAAGGTTAGAATACAGCATTCTGACTTTTCCAGAGAATTTTAAAAACCAGCACAGCATGCCACCAAGGCCTACCTTTAGCATGTTGACAGAATCATGCTGCTGCATTTAGAACAAATGATTAAATTAAATGCAGTATCAAGTGTTTTGGTTGGTTGGGTTTTTTTAATGCTCTACCAAAAAAAAAAAAAAAAAATCCTTATTCCTGTATTTTATTTAACTGAACCCTAAACATCCTCCTTAATGTCTCCTCATCACACAGTGGTCGGTTTTTAGGGTTTTTAAGAAAATGTATGTCAAACAGTTTAAGAAAAACATTTTTCAAGAAACTGCCAAAATACAAGTATTTATTTCCTTAAAAGTCAGACCACTCCAAATGGGCATTCTGAGGACCAAGTAACCTGAAGTCTGGCTTCAGCACTCATTTGTCAGGCAGTGCATTAAAGGATGCACCCTTATTATTGTCCTTGGTGCTTTTGTTGTCCGGCTGGCTTGGTAAAGCCTAGTTACAGCCACACAACCGCCCGCAATTTTTAATCGCCTCACCCAGACTTCCGCAGCAAAAGCTCTTAAGTTATTGGGGAGAAATACAAGCACTTATACTGCGTGGGGAACGAGCCCGAGCTGCAGCTTTGTGATCCAACGCGCACCTGCGGGCTGCGGCAGGGCCGGACCCGGCTGGGGACCAAAGCACCGCCACCGCATGCGGGCACAGCACGGCTCGCACATACCACCACAGCCCGCATTTCTCTCATGAGCGGGTTTTGCTTGTTCTTAGCTGAAAGCGGTTCCACGGCACAGAGCGGGAAGGCCCTGCCCGCCCTCCCGCACCCCGGGGCGGCCGCTCACCTGTCTCGTCGATGCGCAGCGCCATGGAGATGCACTCGAAGGCCCGCTTGTGGCACGCCCGCACCGTCTCGGGCGCCCCGCCGGGCTCGGGCGCGTCGCCGGCCCCGGCCCTGCTGCCCTTGGCGGCCATGAGGGCGCCGCGGGAGAGGCGCTCGCAGAGCCAGGCGAGAGCAGCCCGAGCTGGAACGCGACGAAGCGGAGCAGGGCGAAGGCGGCGAAGAGCGGGTACGAGAAGTAGTACCGCTTGTGCGGGGACGCCGGCCGCCCCCGCCCCCGCCGGCGACGGGGGGCGCCGGCCCGGGCGGCGAGGAGGGAGAGGCGGGCGGTCGGAGGCGCAAAACTGGAGCCGGCTGAGCCCTTCTTCTTCCCTCGGCCACCCGGAGAATTCATTACCGCCGTCGCCATAACCCAGGCACTGACAACAACCGGCCATGGCGATGGCGGCGGCGGCGACGCCCTTTCGGCCGGCCCAGGGGGAGGGACGGAGGGCGGGATGCGGGCGGCCCCGGCCGGAGGCGGGGAGAGATGGCACCGCCCCTGCCACCATGGGAGGCGACGGTATGGCGCCTACAGCACCCGGCCTGCCCCGCTCCCACGGCCTGAGAGGCGGGCCCTCGCGACGCTCAGCGCTGGGCCTAGAATGGAAAAGACCTCTGAGATCATCGAGTCCAACCTTTGACCGATGTAAAACTAGACCATAGCACTAAGTACCACGTCCAGATGGTTTTTGAACATCTTCACGGACGGTGACTCTACCACCTCCTCGGGCAGTTCATTCCAATGTTAAACAACCCTTTCTGGGAAGAAATTCCTGCTGGTGTCCAACCTGGACCACCCCTCGCACAGCCTGAGGCAGTGTCCACTTGTCCTTTCGCTGGTTGCCAGAGAGAAGAGGCCGCCTCCCACCTGGCTACAGCCTCCTTTCGGGAGCGGTAGAGAGCGCAACTGGAGAGTGAAAGCAGCAGCCCGCTCCAGCCCTGGCCGAGCCCGTTCAGCGCCGGCCCATGGAAACGCACCGAGGGGACGGGCGATGAATAATTTAATAGGACTAATTATTCTGGCTGGGGCTGTGAGCCGCCCCGCAGGCACAATGCAGCGCAGGCTCCTGGCGCCGCTCCCGCCTGGAGTCATTGCTAGTGGCACACGGGCAAGAGCCCGGGGAATTCCCTGGACACGGAGAGGCGGGAAGCAGCCAGTCACCGCGGTGTCCCTGCTCCCGCCGCTGTGGAGCTGCCCCCGGGAGAGCGTGCTCCGGTGCTTTGTCTGCTCCGCGTCTCTGTAATGGGAATGACAGGCTGCCTCCTCACATGCAGGGAGCTAATGGAATTCAGCATACATTATAGATACATTGCTCTGGAAAAAAACCCAAACCCTTAACTGTATTTCCACTCTCCTTAAACAGCCAGTTGTCCAAGCCCTTGCCAATTATTTGCCCAGCCATAGTATTAATTTATTTGTGTCTCAACTAAATGAGATAGACCCTCCAGCTCCCTACTCCTTTGGTAATTTCAAATCTTAAAAATGCTTTGGTACCTCTGGTCTAGCAAACTAGGGGAGGCATCCCTACACCAGCACTTCTGTGCCTACCGCTATATTCACCACTTCAGCAAACACCTTTCTTTGTGCTTCAATCTTCCCACCTTTGTGACTGCTTCGTCTGTTGGCTGATCTTTTTTGCCGTTGTTTTGCTTTGTCACACACTCTCTGTTCTACAAATAAAATGCTGAGGTACTGATGTTAGACTATGACAGATCACCTCTCTGCCGCACCCTTGAACTGCACCCAGTAGCTGAGACAGTCCCAAAACTGCAGACAGATAATTCAGCGCACAAGCAAGTTTCCCCCAGCTTATAGCAAGAAATGGCAGTTGGTGGGGCACCTTAATTAACAGGATATGTCAAACTAAAATCACTACTGTCTGCAATATTTTATTCCTTTTTTCCAAAATTGCTATAAAACTACTGGGGTTTCCTTTCTTGTTTGTTTATGCCTCATATTGTTACTTCTAGTTGCCCCTGGTAATGTGTATTTATTTTCTTAAATGACAGAGTGGAGTGGTTTTCTTTTAATGACAGAGCAGTACACAGTATACTGTTTTCCTACTGTATAAAATCCAGAATTTTATCAACACATAAAATGACATACAAACATATAACAAAATAACTATTCATGACCTAGGCCATTATTAGACAGAGACAGTGAACCTATCAGTGCTGAAAAAAATGCAGCGATGTACATCAAGTATTTTTCTTCTGTTTTGTAAGAAGGATTATGTACCTCTATTATGAAAATATCAAGTATTTTCCAGCCTGCTCATGAGTGAACAAAATTTTTTAAGTATATTTAACTGCCCTTTAAATAAATCTCTTGTTTATTGATACAAAGGTTTAACAGATTTTCTAATACCAAAGAAATTCCAGAAGCTTCAAGTAGCATTCAAAAATGTGAAGTGAAATAAGTGCATAACAACAGATGATTGATCTATTGTTTTTATTATCCCACTACTATCTAAATTATCATCCCATTCCTGAGCAAAATAGAAAAGCTGGCGAAGGAATAAGTTTATTAATAAGGACAGATTGAATGACAATAGAAGACAATTTATCTCAATTAATCCTGACTTCAATTTGTTCAGTTATTTTTCCTTTTTAAAAAATTTGACATTAGAATTACACCTTTGTAAATCATGTGACCGTATCATGACAATAAAAGAGTGCACTTACTAGGGGAGTAACAACATGTTAAGTCAAATCACAGCTTCAAAAGCAGACATAGTCAGAAATTGTGAGAAAGTGTTAATGCTAATTTGAAAACCTACAGAACCAGTTCACTATTGTGGCTATTCAATATTTTAGTGCTCTGCAAGTTGAATTTCCCTACCCTTCTATATTAAGTTGGCTCTAGCAATCATTGGACTTGTCAGTGAACCATTCTAACTAGCAATCTGGCATAAGATTAATGCTAGTTTGAACAAAAAAAAAGCACAAACCCTTAAAACACATCAGAGCAGTGGGGGGCTTTCTGCTGTCTTAGTGAGATATCCTGGCTCAGAAAGAGTTCTCATGAACACCAGCAAGCGGTGGAAAAAGTGAAGCTTCCTTCTCTGGAGCGGGCAATTGTTTGTTTTGCTCTGAAGATTGAGGACTTGTGAAATACAGGAGGTACAATCTGGTGTCTCAGCAAAAGGTCTGGTAATCTGAGCAGACCACCATTACAGTCATAGGAATTAGAAAGGTGCAAGTACCCTGACACCACGATTTACCATTGCACAAAAAGGTAAGTTGGAAAACCTTTTTTTGTTCTCAACATGATCCCTCTGCAAAACCTGCATATAAAAGAGACAATATAAATGGGGAAACGGGGCTAGGCGTTTTTCAGGTATTCTAAATGCAATTCTCTAAAATGGCATTACTAGAACATGATAAAAAATTCAGACAGAAGCTCAAAACGGACTGAAAAGCTTATACCTCTTCACATTAAGAAGTTGTTTGTATTCCTGTTCTAAGTTTTAGTACCAAAATCTCAGTGTTTTCACCTTGCCTCCTTAGCATCAGGTAAGTTTGCCAGCATGAGGTACTAAAATAGACAAAAAGACAGGATACAATTCTGCTCTAATTCCAAGTCCATCAGTTGAGTATCAAATCTGTGACTGACCACACTAGCTTTTGAGCCTGCTTATCACACTGGTAACATTGTCAGTTCTGCAAACATTATTTCAAATTCATTTATGTACACACACTTCATTATTACCACTACTAGATGATTACATCAGAGCAGAATCTATTGAAAACATGGAATTTTCTGTTATTTCTCCATTTCACTAATCTTTTAGGAGCATCAGCTAGATCATTCATATACATTGTCATCACTGCATCAAAAAGACAGAAAAAGAAGCAGACCTATTTTTGTAAATAACAAAAGAAAGTTTATTTTCTAAAAAAAAAAAAAAACAAACCCAAAATAAACCCAAAACCCCCAAACATACAAAAATGAAACTACCTTGTCAAGTCAAACCCAAAATATATTCTTAAGGCCTTTTAATTCACTAGCACAAACCACATTACCAGACAAAGAAGTCACAGAATCATTACGGTTGGAAGGGACCTCTGGAGATCATCCAGTCCAGCCCCCTGGCCACGGCAGGGTTATCAAAAGCAGGTGACAGAGGAATGCATCCATACTCGAGAGGTAGACTTCATGACATCCCTGTGCAGCCTGTTCCAAGTGCTCTGCCACCTTCAATGTAAAGAAGTCCTTCCTCAAATTTGATTTCTAACGAAAACAAACCAATCAGGCACAGATGTTCGAACACTGGTACAGTTTGTAACAGCACAACAGCTACGGAAGCAGCAGACTCTTCCATTTCCTGACAGCGCCAAGTCAGGACAGGATGACTGAAGCTGATCCCTGGAGAAAGCTGAGCAGTTGCGATTTTGTTAACAGAGAGAAAATTAACGGCCAGCAGTCACCGTTGTGCAAACCAAACTCTACGCAGCTCTGGAAGGTTATTTCACTAACAAAATCCCACTTTCGGACCCATATTAACTTCAGCAATGTTATTTTTCGTGACCACCACAGTGACCTCCTCAGACACCAAACCGCACTGGTTACGAGCACACTTCTGTACCCCAAAACCCAAGAGCCAGCGTCTTTCAAAGGCTGATTTGGAGGCGAACACACCCCGCGAGTTTCACGCCCAACAGGCCGCCCGCAGACGAGTCCCGCTCCCGGCCTCCCGCTCCGCCCCGCCCTCCCCGCCGCCCGCGCTCGGGGCTGGGCGGGGCCTCCCGGCCCGCGCAGGCGCAGTGCGCCGGGGGCGGTCGCGCGACCGCTTCACTGACGTCAAAACAATTCGCGGACAGCGGCCCCGTTGCTGCGGAGCCGCTCCCGGTGTCCCGCCGATCCCGGTGTCCCGCCCATCCCGGACCGACCGGCGGTGAGAGCCCTGCGGCGGGGCCGCCTCTCCCCCGCGGGGCGCCTGGGGCACGGCCGGGGCCCGCGCCCGCACGTGGCCCGCGCTTGCGGCGCGGCCCAGCCCGGCCCTGCCCGCGGGGGCTCTCGGGGCGCTGTGGCGTGGCGGGCACGGGAGGGACGGACGGAGGGAAAGGGATGTCTCCGGCTTCCCGGGGGGATGAATGCTGTATTTTCTAATCCCGGTAGTGCCCTCTTCAGCGGAGGTAACGTGAAACTTAAAGGCACTTCTCGGTTCTGCGTGCGGGAGAAACCAGTTCAAGTTTGGCGCGGGGGGGAGCACGGAGCAACTCCCTGTGCTTTCTAGTAATTGTGCCTTAGTAACCATTAGTAACCAACTGATGCAATATCGCTTAACTCACACTGGTCGTCATCTCAGCCTGCTGACCAGTTTTTTTATTGCTTTCCAAGATTTTCCTGTACGTCCAGCAAATTTCACTTTTCGAATCATGGAGGGAGAACAGATTATGGAGGGACAGCCACAGGTATTGCAAGAAATGTTTTATGTTTATTATGTTATACATGTAAAAGGAGCATTTTAGCTTTGCTAACCATGTCTTATTTTACAGGTTCCAGAAAATCCTCATTCTGAATACGGCCTCACTGAAAATGTAGAGGTAACAAAGATTTTGTTGCAGTGAAAGTCACATTTGTGATTAGGGGAAAAAAGTTGAATCTTGAGTCTAACTTCAGCAAATGTAATATTCCCAATGGAGCCAAGCGATACCTGTCCCTTGCATAAATGGCTGTAAATATATTTTCTGTTGTTTAGTACAATATTTCCATTGAGCTAAATGGTACTGAAGTAAATAATGAGCCTTTTAATAAGTTGGGTTTTTTTGAAGTGTCTTATGATTATTATCTATTCAATTGCTATCTGTGAGAGAGATAGATATATATTATGGCACAAAAAAAGCCGTCCACATGAGGCTCAACTGGAGCAGAGTAGACCAGGACAATCACTTCCTAACTCTATGGCATTTATTTACTCTTCCTTATTAAAGAAAAACCTTCAGTCTCCCTTTGTTATAAGTTCCTGCTCTGTGCTAAGCTTTTGCAGGGACTATTCCTAAACATCTCCTGTGACTCTCCTCCCTGATAACTGCTTGTCTCTATGCCTCAGCTTCCACTACAGAATTGTAACTCATTGCTCCTGTGTCAGTAGATTCATGTACATTGCATTGAATACATTTGGTTTACTGGGAGTGGTAGAGTATCACTTTTTAACTACAGTTAATAGTGCAAGATGATTCAGCACTTTTTGACCAAAAAGTACCTGGAAGCATTTTGTATATGTTTTCTTTGAAGTGTCCATCTATACTTGAGTAGAGAGTACAGTCTCAAAGTATTTGACTTTAGCAGAGTCCCCTTTGTCAGACTTCCTGAATTCCTTCACCTGAAATCCTTGTGCTTTTAGCATTTTGTGTTAGAAGCACATGTGTACAGGAACCATGTAACTGAGACTCTCGTTAGTAGTCAATTCTGTCCTAGTGGTGTAGAGTTCAAATCAGTGAATGCAAAAGTAAAAATAAAAATTACTGAGATTGGATGTCTTCTCTTGTAGAAAACTTACGACTTCCAAACGTTGTTTCCCCAAACATAAGAATTTAGCAGAAAGTTCCTCTGGATTAAGTTTTTGTGCAAGGAAAATTATGCTCTTAAATCTTCTTAAAAGATGTAAAGAAATTATTGCCATTCAGTTGCAGAGGTGGGTACTTTGCACACACGCTTCAAAGTAGATGTGGCTGCTATTATCAATGTTCATTCACTTTTTTTTTTACTTCAGAGGATAGTAGAAAATGAGAAACTAAATGCCGAGAAAACATCAAAGCAGAAGGTGGACCTTCAGTCATTACCCACACGTGCCTACTTGGATCAGACAGTTGTACCTATCTTGCTACAGGGACTCGCTGTTCTTGCAAAAGAGAGGTAAGATGCTTCAGTGTTCCTTCTGTTCCTGAGATAACATAGATCTCAAACTTGGGCAATGCAGCACCTTTCAGGCCTCGCACACCACCCATGGTTTTGCTCTTTGTAAGATCGTCATTACAACGGGTTTATGAGCCTATGAATTACTGTGCTCGACCATGCAGGGTGTGTTCCTCACTTAGGTGCGTATGGCATGATAAGAGTTAGTTATTGGATTCATGATCTTCCAATGAGGTATGCTACTGCAAAAGTTTTGATGGGAAAAATGGGAGGGGTTTTGTTATTATCACGTAATTCACCTTAGAGAAGCAAGGCAAGAGGATGTTCTAGTTCTGAAGATTTTTGTAGTGTGGAATTATAAGGAGTTCTTCTTGACATTTAAAAGAAGACAAATCAGGCACGACATGCATCTTTGTCAGAGATTAAAATACTTTCTAAAGGGTGAGGCTGACCCTGCACTGTCAACACAGTAAGAAGCAGACTGATTGTTTATCCTCTGAGTAAATATTTTGCTGTTGAGGTGCCCCAGCTCTCTTTATCAGTCAGTGCAGAAAGGTATCCTTCAATAACAGCAAACAGATGTTCATCTTAACCAACCTAATTTCTAGCCTTTTGGTGTATCCTCACTCGTGGCAAATTGCACTGCTTGTAACCTTCTCTCAAATTGAAATAATACAATCAAAAGCTGGTATAGATAACCATAATTGCATCATGGCACCAACACTCAGAACAACCATCAACAGTGTATGAATTTCAAAAGGAGTTGGGAATTTAAACTGCAGTGTACAAACAGCTAATTGGGCAAAATTAGTCACCTGGGAAGGTCCACCCTTATGTGCACACCTGAGGGATGCGCACATCTTCAGCTGACATCTGTGGGAGTTCTGCTGCAGACTCAGTGTAAAATACAGCCAAAGGTTAATACCCCACTCTTACACTCTGGATACTTATGTGACAGGCAAACTCCTTTCCCTTTCTGTTTGCATTTCCCTTTTCCTTTTCTTCTCCCTTTGCCATTCCTTTCCATTTTCTTTATGGAAGGAGCTGTTCTTTATGGGGACTCGTCACAGGAGAGAAATTGGATCACTGATAGGAGGGGTTGTGGAACATACAGGTAGAAATCTGAACTGTATGAACCTGCCAGGTAAAATTGGCTGTTCAGCTGAGCATAATAAACCCTCAGGAGTGAGAAAGCTGAACTGTTGGCTCTGCTGTATAATCTACTGCTTAAAATTGAACAGGAAAGTAACTAGTGGATGCTAAGTTATTTTTCAAAGGAATATAGAAATGTTCAGGGAACAGCCCAGTACATCTGATGATCATGCCTGGAATTCAGTAGAAATTACCATCCAGGATAGTGAGCATATGGATAAATGACATATTTGGGAGGAGGTCAATACAATTTTTGTCAGGTCTTTTAAATGTCTTGGAGTTTATTGAAGGAGTCAGCAAGCGTACCTAAAGAGGAGTGCAGATGATGCAGTCTTTCTGTTTAAATTTCTGAAAAATTTTTTGCATAGTTGTTCACTAAGAGTTTTTAAAGAGAGTGAGTTGCTGTTGGGATTAAAGGAAACGCCTTTGAATGGATGAAGAACTGATGGGAAGATACGAGATAAAGGGTTGAGGTAAATGTTGAGTTTTCATGGTGAAATGAGCTCAACATTAGAATCATGGAAAAGATCACTTATAACAATTTGAAGAAGTGGCTGACAAAAATTGTTTATGAGACTGAGTTACAGAATAGATTAGGGAGTTTTGTGTTTCAGTTTCTGTTTGTTTTTTTAAGTTGATCCATTGTAAATAATTGCACAGGGATTTCATAAAACTGGGAAGACTGCCATGAAAAATTTAAACTGACAGAAAGTGACACTGAATCCAAATAAACATAAAATTGTGGACCTCAGAGGGCAGTGACAAACACTAGTGACAAAATGTTAGATTCTGAGCTGAAAATTACCCTTGTGGAAAAATGTTTTTAAACTGTTAACATGTATATGTCAATGCAGTGCTTTAATCAAAACTAAATTCTGAATGGTAGGACTTAGAAATTGAAGGGGTAAAACCAACTTAAAATTAAAGGGGTAAAAAACAAGTGTAATGTCACTATTTAAATTTGTAATGTTCTTGTATTTTTAATATTACGTGTAATGCCAATTCCCCTGAATTCTGGTAGAATGCGAAAAAGTGAGATTGACAAGGTGGTCAGAAGTATGGAGTGCTGTCTGTATACAGAGTGACTGAATAGATGATATCTAGAAAAGAGGCTTCTGTGGAAGAACATATTAGGAACCTATTAAATCACAACAGCACAGAGATGATGGATTGGGATGGACTGTTTATTATCTCTTCCGATACAGTACTCAAATTAAGCGAAGCAGGTAGCAAATTTATAATGAACAAAAGGAGCTGATCCTTCACAGGTCACATAATTAAGCTATTTTTTTTGCTTTCAGTTGAGGACATTAACATTTTATTTGTGCTCAAGAGGCAGCTGGTCAAAGCTATAGAGGAATCCGCCCAGGACTATTAACGGTGCTAGCTCAGAAACTGGTACATGCTTGGAAGCCAAAAGGATGGTCCAGAGAAGTATCTCTGTGTATTTTTTTCCAGTTTTTTTTCTCTTTTTAGGCATATTTACTCACTGCCAGACCTTTGGTTTGACCTAGTGTGGAATAAGTAAGTTTGTCATTTATTCTGTGGACAGAATCCAGATTAGCAAGATTCATGTGGTGCAGCTGGAGGAGTTTTTTTAAAATAACCTACAGAATATGGCCAGTGATCAAAAGTGTTTATTATTGACTGCTTGCAAGTTACAGCCCTTCTCAGACTCATGTTGTGTTCGTTTCAGTTGCCAGAAACCATGAAAACAACTCTCAATACACAAAGCTACACAATAACCACTTGAAAAAAATGAAACAAAAAAGCAGAGATTCACTTCTACATTATATAGCATGAGTTAAAGAAATAGGCATATGCATGTCATATCCAATGATACACGTACAGTATTTATGCTTACAGACTATGCCCTGGTTTTAGGTATGTAACTGTTCTAGCAATTTAGTAACATTGAACCAACAGTGACTAAGACCCTTCTAAAACCTTTCTCATCAGACATAAACTGGAAATTTACAGTCACTCTAGGTAGCTGGTCATCCCTAAAGCAATGCTTATGTTGCTTTTAAGGGAAGATGATTGGTTTTTCAGCTACCTAATTTCATATGACAAAAAATAATTGCTTTCGATTTACTCTTTTTCTTTGCAGACCACCAAATCCCATTGAATTTCTAGCAGCATATCTTCTAAAAAACAAGTCACAATTTGAGGACCGAAATTAACTCCATAAAAATGAGGACAGTTTGGCTGCTAGACTGAAATGCTCATTTGCCGCAACTTGTTTTCTGCTGTAAAAATCCTTTGGCCACGTTGTTGTCTTTCTTAACTGCACAATTTGCTTTATCTTTTGAGTTTATTTAATAAAGAACACTTTACATTTAATTGTTCTCTTGTTTTAAACTAGCTGTTAAGAGACTTTGAAAATAAAGTACTGAAATGGCACTACTGGATGAAAGTCTGAATAATTCCATGGGGCTACATCCTCTGAATGCATGAAATAAAGGGGAACAAATTATTACGGGAATCACATGCTGATAATTTATATAACTTAATTCGGTTTTATATAGCACCCTCCAGTGCAACATGCCTAAGCACAAAGCAAGCAAATGCAGAACAATTAGAGTTCATTTATTAAGTAGAGAAGAGAGAACTTGCTTCAGAACACCAGGAAATGGGTTTATTTAAAACAAACAATTAGATCCAGTAGCCAAACAGATCACCTACAGTGTCCAGTGTTTCACACAGGTACATTGATGAGGTGTGCTGCTCAGCATTTGTCATTCATCTCCTATGACTGGTGTACTGGATTCAGCTGAAACATGGAATAAATTCAGAAGTGATGTATAAGGGTTCTGTAATTCAGTGCTCTGTACTGCTACCCTTAGTTGGAATGTTCTTCTCTATCAGAGATCGAATCAGGTTGGAGTGAATCCATAAGGATTATCAGGTCCAACTCCCTGCTCCTCACAGGACTACCTGAATCTAAGCCATATGACCAAGAGCAGCATCCAGATGCTCCTTCCTGGAATTCTCACAGGCTTGGTACCGTGACCATTTCCCTGGGAAGCTTGTTCAGTGACCAGCCACCCTTTTGGTGAAAAGTTTTTTCTGATGTCCAAGATAACCCTAATCTCCACGATAAAATACCAAGTACTCTGATTTTTTTTTTCCCATAGGGTTTACTAGCATGTCTTCTGTCTTGTTATTCCCATGCTTAACATCTTTTTTTGACCCCTTGTTTATTTCTCCTGTAATCTCAGTAGAGGTAAAGGCCACAAACCTCTGGGTGCAATGTAAGAAGTTGCAACAGAAGATGAGATCAGAAGAAAAATAATTAAGATGGAAAACAACATATTGTGAAAAGATAGTACAAAAGCTCTGAAACTATGAATATTGGGGACTCACTATGTATTGGCAATAGGTGCAGGGATTAGACATAGCACTCAGAATTCCCATTTTTGTTTTCTGATACTTGTAATAAGGAGCATAATCAATGTTCACTTGATACTTGAATCCAGATTATGCATGGCCCCATTTCTCACAGACTGGGAGAATAACCAGAATTTGTGTGACAGTCACAGAAATGGTAAAATTGGCCTCCAAGAGTTGCTAAATTAATCAAAATCCTAAATTCTTATTTAAAAACCCCACTTTAATACTGCCGTCTTACCATTCCCATCTCCATTCTGTGTTTCTTAGCTAATTGCTTTAACATAGCAAGCAATTCAAACCTTTAAATTAAATTATCCACTGAAAGGATTGGGGTTTTTTCTGTGTGATATGAAAAGACTGCATAGTTTTTGTTAATTATGCATAAATTCACAAAGAGACTTGGATCTGTCATTTGATTTGTTCTTTAATAACTTAAGGATACACACTGTATTTGCTGTATATTAAGTGTCCCACTGCACAAATAGTATTTTCCCTTGGTTTGCTGACATTTAGTTTACTTTCCTATGGTAATCTGAAGTTTTTTTTTTAACAGTAATAGCTTACATGGGTGTAAGAGTAGTCAGAAGACAGTTCCTTCAGAGGAAAAAAAATTAAACTTTCCAATTTTCTACAAACTTGCAGGGACTGAGGTCTTGCTGTTACTCTTGGTAGGAAGGTTCTCACTATTTTACATATATCTTAGTATCTTAAAACAGAAACATTGAATTAATACAGTCTAAGAGCAGTAAGAGTGGGGAACAAAAATTGAAAGAAACCTGCAAACCCAAAATCAAGCCTAAAAGCTGCCTTTTGGAAAATGTACCAAAATTTGGAAGGAGATTACTGATTCTATTGCATTGTGGTGAACAGAGTCTCCATCAAACACTGACACTAAAAAGATACTGAAAGGATTTTAACAAGAGTGTTTTGACTTTCTGGAATGAGTAATAACATTTAGATGAAGAGAAGGAGACACCATAAATCTTGGTACTGCTATTTTTGTTACTAAAATGGCATTCCAAAGTTTCACAAGTAACAACTTCACAAGACTGTAAGAACTGCTAAATGCAAGGAGAATCTATGCTGCTCCCCAGATTCTATGTTGAGAATTTGTGCAAGACCATATAAAAATAAGGAGTTCATTATTAATCTTCCCCAGACAGAGCAATTTTCTTAGATTGTTGTACCTGAATTCAGAATACAATCAGATTTCTTACACAGTAACACCTGTCAAGCAGCTGCATAAAACTTGAAACACTCTGGCTTTCTGCACAGCTCTTGCATCAACCTGGAATCTCAAAACATCAGTCCCAGTCCTAATGGAAGCTGTCCCTGCCAGCAGCGTGCCATCTATTCAGCTGCTGGTGTCACTGGTATGTGGTGTCATCTGCTGCTGTTTTCCCATCTAGGCTAGAGATTTAATTCAAGAGAATGAAGAAGCCATGTTCACACAGTGCTGATGTTAGAAGATTTACTACAGCAGCTTTTCTGGGCAGTCTCTTTTGAGAAATAAATTGAAATGTGACTAGCAGCAGTGAACTCACTAGCTCTAAGAATTAAATCTTAGTGATTCCTGCAAAGGTATGACAAGTCAACAGGACAAGCACAACCATTTTCATTTACTTGCTAAATTGGCTTCAGCAATTGAGATCTTCTGCATAGAAGATACTCTGTAACAGGAATAAGGAGCAAGTTCCTATTGAATTATCTAGTCTGCTATCTACTACTACTGAATTAATCTAGTTCTCAGTTACAAAAGTAATGATAAAGACCAAATTTTCAAAGTATTTACTTGTTTTAAACTCTCTCCACTACAAAACAATGAAAATTCTGTGAAGCAACTTGACAGATGCTTGCTATCCCAATTTAATCTAGAAAGAAAGTGGTACTGTTTTTCCACAGGAAGTAACAGTTCTGAAAGCTTCAATTGAAGTACAAATACATTTAGAGTAAAAGCTTGAAGAAATACTTGAAAATGGCAACTTTAGATGAATGACAAGCCACTGCTAAGTAGCTGAAAGCCATTATCTCTTGGTTTTTAAAAAATATTTTTTTAGCGTTCACTACCCCAGGTAACTGAGTCAGTATATGCTCCAAATGGCAGTAAAATTGCGTAGAAAATAAAATGGAATACCTAGTTTAGTTGACAACATGCTTTTCAAGATGACTATTTTAGATCTCCAATATCCAGAAGTTACCATTCAGTAACTGTGAAAGAATTATATATGAGTCATATGGAGTATTTTGAAGTGTGCCTTTTTCATTGCTTCCACTGATTATCTTTTACCTGGAAGGGAACAATGACAGATGAACGGGTTTCCCACAGAAAGTGGTTCTGATCAAAGGACTCTACATCCTTGCGTCCTTGTATTCTGAGGCCTGTTACCAGCTAAAATTACAGTTTCACTTGCCAAGTCCCCTTTTTTTTTTCTTTTTCTCCTCTGATTTATCAAGGACTTTCTCCAAAATCAGTACATGTCTTTGAGCAATCTGTTTTATTTTTTGAAGCTCTGTCACCATTGTAAATGTGGTCTGATCAAAAGAACTTCTCTCTCCCCATCAGACTTTCTAGAAATAAAACAGCTGCTTTCAAACAAATGAAAAATCTGAAAAATTCTAAAAGATACAAGCATTTGAAATCCGTAGGTTGGAAAGGAAACATGAGAAGAATTCCTATGCCTACCACGCTTCATATAGTGGAGGTTTTGATACATTCTTACCATTGTACTAATTACATAACAAATTATTCTTAGCCAAGCCTTAGCTTGTGTTCCCTATTCCATTTCATAGGATTCATTTTAAGAGTGACTACATAGCCTAGATCACAGAAGTACAGAATGCCAGCTATTACAGAAAGAGGCATTTTACCATGATGAAAAGTCTTATCAGCACCGTTTCTGCCAATGTTCCCATTCAAATACAGTTTTAAGCAAGGACTTCAAATGTAAATGTGCCATGAATAATTATGGGGCAGTTTACATCAGTGCTAATGCAACACTGGCTAGGAATGTGTCATATTCCTATTCCAAATGTGCTTTTAGCTCTCTTCTCGAAGTTTGCTTTGCAATTGTGTGTAACAGATCCATTTTCCAAGAAGAGCCTACATTGATAAAAGACTGCTAGGTGGTTGAGAAGTATTTACAAGATGGATAATTATCCACTGATACTATCTCAGATGCTCTTAGGTTACACAGGAAGTGGAGATACTTCCCTTGTAAGGACTGTGAAGCTGAGGGTGAGGCGGGGGTGTCTGCTTTTAACAGTAGAAGGAAGGACTGGTGGGAACAGCAGGTTCCTCAGATGCAGAAAAGCAGTTTGTAAATAGAAACACCTAAAGTAACAGTGAATCGCTTCCTGAGAAGGGAGGGGACAGGAAGCAGGCATTGTGAAAAACACCATAGGAAAAAACCACGTGCCAGAGGACAATGAGAACAAAAACCAAGAAAGCAACAGACCTTTAAAGCTGGGCCAGCTGAAAATGTCCCATCCCAGCTGGTCACAGGGTGTTACTCAAGGGAAACCCTGCATGCTAAGGACACTTTTGCCAGTGCCTTCATGCTTTTCTTCCAGGTAAGGGATAAACTGTCAACAGACACACAGGTGCAGCAGAAGTCTGTGCTTTAAGGGTATGCAGACTTGGGGATTGTCCATGTATTGTGTCAGCTCTCTCCTGCATATCAGAGAAAAATGACTGGAATAACAGCTCTGAACTGTTAAGTGCCCCCGTTACTGCTCCCCATACAAACAGCGCTTGAAAGAATTGTAGACAAAGCAGGAGCATCTCCCAACCTAACCCAAGCTTCACAGCATTCCACTGAAAGATCAGCCTAGTTTCTCAGTCTGTGGCTAGAACATTTCCATACTCAGTGTCCTGAGCACAAGGAAGCCCAGCACTGCCATCGGTGGGATCCTGCCCTGCGGGAAGAGACTCACAAGGATCATCAAGTCCAACTCCTGGCCCTGCACAGGACACCCCAAGATTCACACCGTGTGCCTTAGAGCATTTTCCAAACACTTCTTGAAGAGCTGGCTGCTTTTTTGTTTCTGCCTCTTCCATTTACACGTGGTACTGAGGGAGCATATCACCAGCCCTTACACCAACAGTTCATGATCAGGAGAGGATAGTTAAAAGTTTAAGAACAGGAACCCACAAATCACTAAACACTGCTCAATGGTATTATGTCCACCTGTGATAGGATACAAATTAAAATCCTACTGTCACCCTTACCAGTGAAAATGGAAGAAATGCCTTTTGTAGTGTTACAACTGACAAGCTTTGTCAGGAGCAAGCAAAAACTGGGGAGGACATTCTCCAGCTTCCACGGGCTCTGAATTGACAATGCTAATTGATAGCAGAGAAGGGCAGAGATTCACCTGGCTGTCATAGTGTTTGTGGCATATACCACAATTTAAGGATTAGCAAAAAGAAAGCCTGTGCTTTCTGTGACCTGCTAACACTGAGCTGTAGTGTTCCTTTGCATCTACATGGATGCTGGGTTCATGTTACACCCAGTAAAAACTTCATGCTAATCTGCACCTAGTCTAGGAGAGATAAAACTACACACATGGAAAGGAAGGTTAATGAGGAAAGCAAGGGAGAAGGAAGCTTCAAAAAAAGAAGCACAAGGAGAAAAGGAATCCAGCCTGTTATACAGCAACAAAGAAGAAAATATATTTAAGAAATTTTAAAAGGCAAGATGAAGAGGCAAAAAACACTACTAAAGAAAGGTAGTACACCCAGAAGAAAATACTTATAAAATGTTTTTACTTACTAAACCATCTGGATTACCACTCAGAAGTTCTTATATTTTAATTTAATTGAAAGATAAGTGCTTAGAGAAAATGAAAGCTGTTCTTCTAAATGATAGAAAATAATACCAGATAATTAAAAATTATTTTAATTTCCATTTCCTCTAAAATGTTCCTCCTAGCAGCTTCCTCTAACTGTTGGTGATGGACTGTGGGACAATGGTGTATCAATAACTTGAATATACCCTGATGTGACCCATTTTTAAAGTATATAAACACAACATTTATTTTTCTCCATGCAGTAAAATTTATCCTCTGCTGCATTTAGTTAACTTTATTGAAGGATTAGTTTATTGAAGGATCACTTCAGGAACTATTCTTACTACTGAAGTTTATGTATATTTGAGAGGTGTAAATGGGTATCACAACTACCAATATAGTTTTATCTTAAAGCAGTCAGGTAGGGTAGTTCTTCCAGTCTAGGCAGCAGTTATAATCTGCATTAACCTTTTTCAAGACACTGTAAAAGAATACTGTAAGGATATGTAGAGCAGTGAAGGCTTCATAAAACATTAGACATTTGCTGGGACAGTCGGGCCCCGTTTCCTCATGACCACCTATTGGAAATAATAATTGAAGACCCCAGTCCATACTGCCCCTCAGCTGCATTGGAAGGCCAGTGTCACGGGTGCAGAGGAGGGTCCTCACTGGTAAGAAGGAGAGCAGCCATGTCCGCAGCATGAGCCTTTTTGATCTCCAAGACATACTGCAAATAATGCCTTTGTCCCCCGCTTCCTTTGTTTTACTGTAAAAAACATCAAATCCAAAACAAAACCAAACAAACAAAAACAAAACAAGCCCCCAAACCTCTGTATTTTGCACGCATTTATAACGGCCTGGAGGACTTTTCGAATAAGATGACAAAGAGAGGAGGAGAATGTGTTTCCTGACCTGGCCACACGTGCTCCACCTCACAAAGCCCCAGCCTGCCTGTAAGACCTTAATGGCTGCATCCCCTTATCTCTCCTGTTGTGGTTTCCTCTCCGCTGCTTGCATCTCTCACGTCATCGGCTGAAATTGCTTTTTCCCTTCCCCCTTTTGTACCGGCCATACTCCCCTTTCCAGCTATTTTGAGCCACGCTTGATGTCTCCATGGCAGCAGTCCATTCACCCAGATAATAAAAAAATTAAATAAAAATTAAAGGGGTGGGGAAGTATAAAGCTGAGAAGAACCGGAGACTTTCATACAGCTGTACACCCACGGCCCTCGCTCCGTGCCACGGTGCCATGGGCGTCACGGCACGGGCAGGGAGGCGTAGGGAAGGATCCTAGTTCGGAAACACGAAGCCCCAGCGCAGCAAAAATCCCTGTTCCCAAAGATGCCTTTGGGAAACAGTGCTCCGTCCCTGAGTCCTCAGTATCCCAGCTGCTCGCACGGCCCGTGCCGGGCGCGGGGAAGCCGCAGAGGCAGCGGATAGCGGGGCTCTCCCGGCGGGTCACCCCCGGGGGTCTCCCCCGCCCCCCCGCCCCGTTCCCCTCGGCTGACCCGCGCCCGGAATCTGCCCCGCCACCACGGAGACACGGCCCGGCCAATCAGCGCGCACGGCACCCATCGCCACGGCAACGCGCTGGCCAATCCGCGGCGGGCTCCCCCGCCTGGCCCCGCCCCCTACTCGCCTCCCCCGCGGGGCGGTGCCGCAATTGTCAAAGCGGTGGGCGGGGCCGGCGGAGGGCGAGCGGCCAATCAAGGCGAGGCTTTTGCTTTGGTGCCCAATGGGGGCGCGGCGCCCGCGCGGCCCTTAGTCCACGGGAGCCGAGCGGGGCCAAACCCAGTTGCGGCCGCGGCCTCCTTCTCTCCGTGCCCCCCCCCCACCCGCCGGCGCGGAGTTGGCGGCGGCGGCTTCGGGCTCTGTCCCCGCGTCCCCCCTCCGCGACCCCGCCCGGCCCCGCGCCCCCGGCCCCCGCCGCCCCTGCAGCGCCACCTCTGCCCGCGGGGCCCGGGCCGTGCCGGGGGAGGAGGGGGAGCAGCGCCGCCGCCGCCGCCGCCGCCGCGGGCGGGCCCGTCCCCCACCGCCCCCCCCGAACACCATAGGCGGCTCCGGCTCCAAGATGTCCAACCGGGTGCTCTGCCGGGAGGCCAGCCACGCCGGCAGCTGGTACACGGCCTCAGGTACTGCTGCCGGGAGCGGGGAGCGGGCGGCGGGGCTGAATCAGCACTTTGGGGCCGCTGGGGCCGGTACCGGGCGCGGGGAGGGGCTGCCGGCTCCGCCCCCGCCGGCACATGGCGGGCGGGGGGTCTGGGGGCCGCCGGGCCCGGCCGCCGGCGGGGAGCGGGCAGAGCCGGGGAGGGGGCACCGCGGAGCCCCCCGAACACGCCCGCCGGCCGCCGCTGTCCTCCTCCGGCCCGGGTACATGCAGCGGGGCAGCGGCGCCTCTCGGCGGAAAGCGGCGTTTGCTCATGCCTGGCGATGGATCGGGCCCTCCTCTGCGCCTCGTGTGCCTGCCCTGCCCGGCAGACGCTCCTCGCCGCAGCTCCGGCAGTGGGGCTATAGAGCCAAGCCGTGGCTGCGCTTCGCACCGAGTGTTGCGCTTCGTCAGAGCACGCGAACGGATTTCAGTATTTTCAGCTGCTCCTGGGCGTTTTTTGTTTTGTTAATTCCATGAGAAAATACCGCCTGACTGGGGTTAGAAGGCAGGTGAAAAGAGGGATGTTTCTTTTATTTCTTGTCGAGGTGTGAAAAGAGGGAGATTTATTTCTCTTTTTGTAGTGTAAGAAGACCTTCTATTTTTCCCTCCCAAGCGCTTTCTTTAGTGGGCGTGAAAAGTTACTAAGCAGTAGCGCAGACTGGTTCTGTCCATAGAAAGATGTGGTACTTGCAGAAGAATAGAAGAAAAACGTGGTGCACTGAAGGGAGATCTACTGCTCCCCTTGCCCACGCCAAAAAGAAGGCAGAAACCTGTAATAATGGCTTGGTAGCACACATGCTTGGAAATAAGTTTTGTTCGGTTTTGGGGCAGAACAGCTTTTATGAAAAGGATGCACATTTGTATTTTCAGAGCTGTTAATGCGATTTGTAAGGGATGTGCTTTTACTGGCCTCAGGAGTAAAGATGATTACAAAACTGCAGGTGAACGAGCTTAGATGAACAAGTGGCTGTTGTAATGAGCAGTTCAGAGGAATAGAGGGATGCAGTTGAAAAAAACCCAAACATTAAAGTGTTGCATTCAGGATCCTAAATTAACGTCTAAGAAGAATGAGATGTGAAAAGTCATACACTTCTCTCCTCCATAAATTGATGAACGAGGTATGAGGCAAAAAATGAAAGGGAAGAAAAGAAATACAGGGGGGAGGGTAACACAGGAAGAGGTGGATTGTGTGATAAGTAGCTGGGCTTCAAATGGTGGGTAGGCAGTTTCGAGACAACAATAGAGGACAATTGTTTTCCTTCTGAGTTTAATATTCTAAACATAATCTTGTATCCATTACAAAACTGGCCTCAAATCTTCATGCAGCTTGCAATTACATTTATTTCCAGTGATCTAGAAAGGTAGGTAGTTCTCTGTTTACAGAAAATATACGAAATCATGTCAAAGGTATCTATTTAAACATGTGCAAAGACATCAAAACACTGAAGCTTTGTGGTAACCACGTTGGTTGTTCTATTTATATTTTCATTTATGAGTAAGGCAGAAAACTGATCTGTGATATGGAATGGCTACATGACCTTACACACAAATTTTGTACTTTGCTTGGTATTGGATTTAATATCAAATTATTACTGGATACTTGCAAATAAGAATTTTAATTTTTTAAAAATAATTCAAGAGGCATGGATACTGTCTTTGACTGTTTTCTTTTCTAGAAAAATTCAGTGCATAATTTAGTTAGACTACAGCTTGGTAAGTGTGTGTGACTAGTTTGGCCAGTACTAGCTGTTTGTAGTAGGACATCCAAAAGCATGTTATTGCCATTGCTTTTGGGCAGCCGTCTGGCAACTGCTTATTGAGGAGATGTGGGATGGTTGCCCAGACACACTGCATGAAAAAAAAAAACCCAAAACTGAATCATGTTGTAATAATGAATTATGACAGCTGTACTTGTGACAAGTTAAATTGTTACAGTGTTATGGTGGGGGTAAGTGGTTGATGTTGCATAAGCTGGGGATTTTGGAAATATGTCTTTCCTTAAATGAACAAAGAGCATTATGTGTCTTGCTATAGAACTCTCTTCTGCTGTTTACACTGGGTATGTGAGAGCAGGAATTGTGCCTGTTCAGCAAGGACAATTTGTAGCTTGAAAGCTAATTTTTGTGTCCCATTTAGGAAGGTCCATCAAAACTTGAGAGAAAACAAACAAGGACCACGAGGCTATGTGTTTGTCATAGACTTAACTTAAAATCTTCCTGTATTTCAGGCCAGACTCACATGTCAGCTGCTACATCAAACTTGTAACACAGGCTCCTCAATTGTACTGCTTGAATAAAGTGGGTTTTACCATGTGTTTTCAGCCTACATAGCTCCAAGGCTGGAACTGAGGCAGGGATTAGTTTGAATTGTGATAGTTCTTTGGTGTGTTCCCATGGTTCTCCGGGGATTGTCTTTTCAAGTCCTCCTACCTCCTCTGTTCTTGGCGCTCCTGTCTCGGCCCAGAAGCGATTTGCTGTGTTATATATAAACTGGTTAGCATTTAAGCTTCCCATTTCCTCCCAACTGCTCTCTTTCTACAGAGCTGAGTTTGATTACAGAGGGTGAGTGGATGCCCTGGCTACCCTCATCCTGCTCTGTAGTTAGATGACCCATCTGAAAGGGTAATGAGGAATGTGATTTTTGGCAGATACGTTCAAAATCATTACATCTGAAAACATTTTTGAAGGGGCTGAGTGAGGATAAGGTTTTTAAGTGGCAACTTATCCTGAGGTGCCTGGTACCTAGGGCTAAAACATCAACACACCATCCAGGATGATGCATGGCATCCTGGATTTGGGAGGGTGTGACCTGCAAATGTGAAGCACCCGTTGCTATTTTTTAAAAAAAAAGTCTCTGAAATCTGGCTGTGGAAGTCAGCTCTGGGAAAGAAGGACCAAAGCCAGCTGAGGGGGAAGAAGACAAAGGGTGGATCTGTAATGCTGTCTAGCTTTTGTGGTCAGAGGATATTCTTAAACTGGGTTAGCAGTCTCCTCTGCACTCTGGGAGTGGAAGTAATATCAGAGGTGAAGCCACAACCAAGAGGGAGGTGCTATTCTTCACGGATGGTCAATGCAACACATATAAGAGGGTTTAGAAGAAATACGACTTTGTCTTTAGAGGCTGCTCATTCCTATGGGACAGCAATTGCTTCAGCTGAAAGTAGACCATTGCTCCATTATTTTCTCCAGCCATTGGATACGCACTCCTTAGGTTCTGCCCTGGAAAATGTAAACGTGCGCTACATTCTAGTATGAATACGCCACCTACTTGCATGATGCTAATGAATGCTGTAGAGCAGGTGAGACTGGCTGTTCAATTATGCACATCTAGGCACCTTCACATGTTAGAATGTTGCATCTAAGTAAGCAACTTGGTATTAGAGGGTAAGTTAGGTCCCAGGGAGAAAGCTCACTGCTTCCTACTCAGTAGAGGTGAAAAGGGGGCAAGACGTGGAAGATGGACTTCACCATGATGTTAGCATTTAACTTCCCATGTGTTCTTCATTGTGCGCTGTTGTAACAAAAAAAAAAAATATCTAAAAATTAAGTTTTTCAAGAAGTTTTGGCAGGTGAGTTCAGTATGAAAATTTTAACCAAAGCAGTTGTCATCTCTTTTTTCTCTAGAATTCTTGGTGTGGGGAAGTTAATGTTCCTTCCACACCAGTCAATGCAGCACCTTAATGACCTTCAGATGTGTACCTCTGGAACATTTGATTGGCAGCAAATAGAATAGTGAAGTCTGGTCAGTTGTTCCTCCTCCTACTTAGCAGCACCACTGAGTATGGGAAGCTTTACAACCAAGCTTCCAAACTGAAATGGTGCTATGCCCATTGCTGATAGTAGGCCACTGTTCTAAAAAACCTCATTCTTTATTTGTAGACCTTGATCTACATGTCTGCTTTTTAAAAAAAGTTAATGGTATATGACATGCCATTGCTTTTGTGGACTAGCAGCCTGGTGCATGCTGGCCACTGAAAACACTTGCAACATTTGGATAAGAGCATACAACGTAAATAAAAATATCGCCCTGTTGCACTGCTGTCATATAGATTGTTTAAAAAAAAAAGAAAATATCACTGTTGTGTGGTTAAAAATAGTACACTCATATTTATTTTTGGAAGAAAGTCCCAGTCCTGCTGTATTAATTCAACCACCTAGTATCCAGACCTCTTGAGAAATTGATTTTTAACCAGCAGGGGGAAGAGGAAGATTAAGGACAACTTGAAACAAAAATGGCATAATTTTGAGTGTCTTTGAATGCAGGCAGATGCATTCCTAGATACAAAAGGAGCAGATGAAATAGAGTGGAAATGACATGCTATCCTGAGCATGGACTGTATGCAGGATAGCATGTTTATTCTTTGATGAGAGTAGATTCGGTAAGTGCTGGGCAGTTAGTGCTGTGGGAAATCAATCCATATGCTCCTGAAATGGAAATAAGCATTAGATTTGTGCATCTTTTTTCCCTCTGTAGCATGCCATGACAAGTGGGATGTCACACATTAGGGTGCTGAACATGGCTTATTGGCTGGCAGCTGGCCTCCCTCATCTGGCCCCTGGAAGTGCTAACTGAATACTGCGCTGCTCTTTATTGAAGTGTGTGATAAGAGTTCTTGTTTCAGCTCTTCCCCAGTTAGTGGCATGGTGATACAGGTAAAGAACGAAGGTTTTTAGTAGGCTCTTCCAGGTCACAGGAGTAAAATCAAATTGAGAATGTGTGAGAATAACAATACTACATGTGAAACTTGCCCTGCAAAACAAGTTTGTTGTTCTATTAGTTAGGGTTTATTTCTATGCTTTCTCTGACCAAACCATAGTGGGCAGAGGCGTGCTATTAGCCTGTGCCAGCTTGTTTGAACTAGGAGAACTTTCATTTCCATAAGCTTATTAATGCAAATGTGAGTTGGCAGAGTAATTGCTGTGTCGACTTGAAACACCATTGCACTTACTGTCTTCAAAGCTCTTTTTTTTAATGATGAGCCAAGTAAATGGCCAGTAAATATCTGAAGAGGCTTTAAACCTAATGGTGCACTTGCGTTCAGAGTTTTCTGCTGCCATAGCTGCCATACCCCAAAGGAGGTAGGCACTGACATCTTGTTGCTACCATTTGTAAGGATTACACTTCTAACTTGCTTGGACAAGAAATGCCAGAGCTGTCGAATAACTGGCTGTCTTACGGCCAGGGATGCTTCAGCCTTATGTTTTGGGGGGAAGTCTTCATGATGGTGTGTAGATCAGCTGGAAAGTATAATATTTTGAAGAACTTGAGCAGATCAGAAAATAAATGAAAAGGCAACTGTGTGCCGTGAATGATCAGTTTAGAAGTTGCACTTCCCTCAAAGTTGGCCACTGTTTTCACACGTTTGCAGCCTCTTCTATTCCTTTGTAATCCCCAGTAAGATCGGCATGAATGCTTTTTTACTGCCTTTGTACCAAATACTGTTCTTTCTGATGCCAAAACCCACTAACTCTGTTAGTAGCTCTGCGAGGTAGGCAGCTTCAAGATGCAATAGCAGTGTGATTCTGAGATAGAACTGCTCTCATTTGTGCCTTCTGGGGCTTGGGGGCCCTGAAGAGTGATGTGAGAATGACTGTTCGTTTTAATGAATAGTGCTGTAATCCCAGCATTTATATGCTTGTTGGCATGAGCTGGAACTTCTCATCAGCATTAGCAAAAGAGTGTACATCAGTTACAGCTGTTTCTGCTTTGCTGTGATGTTGCTGAATACGTGTAATTCATTCACCAGGCCTGCTGCCCGCAGTTTCTGAGTGCTGCTATGTTCACTGACCTGCATGGCTGTATCCCACCTTAACTTAGGGCAGAAACTCTTCTCTGTAGTGTGTTGGATATGGGTGTCTGCAGCAGCTGAAGAGGTCAGAAGGGAATCGCGTGTGACTCTGTGTGTGGTTTAGACTAGGAATGCAGACGAGGGGTTGAGGAAGATGTTCTCTGTGTCATAAGTCTATGAAAGTGGTTTACTGCGGTGTGCCAGGAATCCTGGCATACTCCCGAAAATTGGAATAACTCATCACAGCTCGTTCATAAATGTAATGGAAAAGTAATGAATCATCGTGTTGTTTGTAGATGGTTATAGACAAATAGATCCAGGAAAACATGGAAAAAGCATGTGGGGGGGGTCACTGAAATGAGACATGGTTTAGTGGTAGACTTGGCAGTGTTAGGCTTATGGTTGGACTCTATGATCTTAAAGGTCTTTTCCTGTTTGATTAATTCTAAGATCTCTTGTAGTGAAGAGAGCTTTCTGCAATAGCAGGATAATTAATGTACTGATCATGAAATCTTAATGTTGTGACATTAGCTGAAGCATTACAAATACAGCTGTTAAGTTCTTACCTTGCAATCTGTGAACAACTAATCATAGTGTCTTACAAATTCATCAAGTATTTGCTTTGCAGTGTTAAATACCAAATGTAATATCTCTCTGCCTTTGGTAGTTTATCTTTTTTTAGGCTTTTTATGGAGAAACTGGATGTGTCATTACTGACTCTTTTATGAATTAAACATGGAAAACAGCAATAATATGCAGACTGTATTATTTAGCATTGTATGCTGAAAAAGTGTACTGGAATAATTTGGAATAAAATTTCTAGGCTATTATTTCTAGCTGAATCACTTAAATATAGTCAAAATCAAAATACTTCAAGAAAAGAATGTAGATTCAACTTCCACTGTACAATGGGAATTGAAAAAGAGCTTTACATTTGGTGCAGTTCTGGTATCATTAAAATAGGTCTGCAAGTATCATTTAGTGAATACTTTCACAAATTTAATTTACATTTAGTGTCTATTAGAGCCAAAATCATTCTCAGAGGTATGGAGCAGAAGGTAATTTGTTTGGATCTCTAAATGACCTGAGTACCAAGGTTTTTTTATGAAGCTAGGTAGCTACATGTTGGTTGATATTCTTAATGAGTAATGTTATAATTTGATTTTTTTATTTGTTTAATTCCTGCCAACTTTCAGTAAAGGAAAATCAAGAACTAGTGGAATACTGGAGAACTGGGGCATGCAAGTAAGAACTGCCACCAAAGCAGATTTCGATATCTGTTTTAATGTTTCTGTTGTGACTTCAGTTTTATTTTCCCCCATTCAAGCATTACTTGCAGTTTTACTTCCATCTTACAATGTGTATAAATAGGAATTTATGTGGCATTGGTGTAATCTCTATTTGTGTCTTAATTTTTCCCCTGGTTCTTGTTTGCATAGGTAAATTTCTGCATTGCTTGTAGTCTGATCTCACCATTTAACCAATATTGGAGGAGAGTATATGCTAGCAGTGGAGAATGTGCCCATCAACATGAGTTGTTGGAAATCACCTTTTATTACTGCCAAATCCTAGTCTTTGCATAGCTAAAACTTATTTATTCAAGGATTTGGCTTTTGTTGCATTGAGAAACAGATTTTTTTTTTTAAAGTGGTGTTTGTGTTTTTTGAAAAATCCTTACACTTTCTGCAATTCTAACTGTTAGTTAGTCCTCTGTCACGTTTCAGATTGAGTTTGCCTAACAATTTGTTTCAGAGTCACTTTCAAAATTGTGGAGAAAGGAGTTCCCTTAGTTGCAGTTACTAAACTAATTGTATGCCAGCCCCCAGGGTTTCACTATTACTTTGATTTTTCTAACACTCTACAAGACTTATTTGCTTCTTACCACACATGTAATATTTTAGAAGCATTTTTGAGGTGTAGACCTTTTTCATCAATGGGAAAAGGTAGTTAAAAGGAGGAAGACTCAAAGGCTCCTATAGGCAGGAGACATGCTTGGATGAGTAAAAGCTGTCAAGTAGAGCTGTGAATGCTGGGGACTGCAGTGTTGCTGTTGTGCTCCAGCATTACTTACCTTGCTGCAGGTGCTGTACACAACTGGCCAAGGCAGACCAGAGCAGTTTTCCCTGGTGCTGCTCTAAATTTTGGTTGAGGTTTATGCTCTTCCAGTAAAAAAAGCATTCACTGAGACTGAGGATTCACAGCAAACACTGAGCCTTCCCTACCAACCTGAAAAAGTACATTTTGTATGTGTAATGGTGGCTGCAGGAAAAGGAGCAAAATGCCATTACATTGTGTAGACACTTGACATATAAGCACTTCAGCCTCACCAACAAGGTGAGGTTGGCTGTGGAAAGAATGTGCTGGTTTGGCTTAACCCACAAAGTCTGGACCATGACAGCTGTAAACCGGGGTGATGATCTTAGCTGAGTCACTACCAGATGTCGTTCTGTTATTACTCCCTGGGTAACAATGACATGCAAGTAACTTGGAAGGATTCTTTCTTACTCTATTCTAGAGCTTTCTGATGGGGATAATGTTGATTGTTAAAATAAGTTATCCTTTTAGGCAACATGATTGAATAAATGCTGCCTGTATTTGTATCCATAAATTTGCCTGGTGGAGACTTGGTCTGTGCTTACAATTGTTTTAAACTTTGGCATAACTTCTACTGGATTTCAAAACAAAACAGGATGTGAAATATCCACAGATAATGTCAGAAATCTTTAGTTACACACCTATATTTATACTTGACTTCATAGGATTGAAATGCAGATCTTAATGTTACGTACTTCAGTGAAGCTCATATTTTGCTGCTTAACCTTCTTTTGGTCAATAAAAGGTCTTATCTTACAGTAGTAATGCTAAAGTATATTGATTGTTGCATCCAGAAATTGTATCCATAAGGTTTTCTGCCCTTCTGTCTGGGTTAGCCTTAAAACCTGTCTTGCTCTCATCCTGCCGTCTTTCTCAAGATGAGCTTTGCACCTGAGGCTCAAGGAGCTGGGACCTGTTGTACTTCCCACCACAACAGCAAGAGGATACATGGGTGGCAGTGCTGTTCACTGCCCATGCTGGTCATGTAAGGAGATGCATATTTATTGCAGCTGTCTTGATGACTGTTTTTCCAGTTAAGCTTCATTTAAATATGAACAAAACATACTTATAGAACACTTTATGAAGAAGTTACTCATCTACTATAATACAATTCCATATGGCAGAGCATAGCTACTGTGATAGTGTGGGTTTATTTGTATTTTGTATAACCAAGTCAAATATTTTGACTTTAGCCTTAAGCATTCTCATGTTTGAGAAATTGGGAGAAAAACTTCTCTGATCACTTCAAGAAAAAGTTGGTGCTAATTTGGTAACAAGAAAATTACAGTTCTAGAGTATCCCCCTTGAAGTATTTGTAAGCATAGGAAGCTGCAGGTAGGCTCTACTTACCTCAATTCATGTGGGTACTGTGTGATTTTTTTTTTTTTTTTTTTTTCCCTTTTAGTAAAAGGCCATGGATATGTTGTACTCTCCATTCTCTCTCTCTCTCTGTTAGTCCTCTGGAGAGAGAAATTTGATTGCATGTTTTATTAAAATAGTGCAGTTAAGTATAAGTTGAAATGAAAGTTTACATTAGGTCAAAATTAATTATTTGAATGGGCACCTCATACTTGGCATTAAAGGGAAAAAATCTGAGAGCAGATGTGTTACTTGGTCCTTAAGTAAACTCTGACAGAAGTTTTATCCCTTGGGTTGTACAGATCTGTTATTTTACTGCCTCTAGGAAGAAAATGTTACTTTGTTAGTGTGTGTCTGTAATAGCAGACTAAGCAAACCTGGCCATCTTACCCTGCTACTACACTGTAAGATCAGGAAGTTCTGGTCAGATTTGACCACTCATGAAATTTTAGGATCTTACCAGGTGTTCTGACCTTTTTTAAACTGTTCAGCAGGTTACCTGATTTATCTCAACCAAAGACAAATCGCCTTAACCACCTCCTTAGTGAAAAATCCTTGCTAAAGAAGGGGTGGAGGAAGGCTAAGCACAGTGCTTTGCTGGGGAAGAGTTTCCCTTTGCTTAACAAATTTTGGCCCTTTTGCAATTGTGCTGCTTATTGATCCTCTTCTTTGAGGAGAAGGGGTCAGATGGGGAAAAGTAATGTTTAAATCTGGGTAGTCAGTGTTGGAGGGAAAAAAAGTGTCTTCCTAAAGAGCTTCATTCAGAAAGTATTTTATCTTTCTACATATTTTGGGAGAATTAGGGAGTAGAAATTTTTTTAGGTGATTTGTTTCTTCACTCAAGTATATAACAAATAAAAGTGGTAATATTGTAAAAGAGTACTGGTTTGTTAGTCTTCTAGCAGCTTAGAAGGAGGATGGAAATAGAGACCCATTTATTTTTACTTAGCTTCCCCAACAGCCTCCATTTTCTAAGATGTCATTATCCTTATCTCTACTGCTGCTATGTTGGCTGCTTGTAATTTCCCCAAGCAACAGAAGCAGCAGAACAAAATTGGTATGTGGTGGTATTTTTATAACAATTTCATCATTTCACAAAGTCACTGTATTACATGAGTGACAGCAGTTAATCTGTGTCACTCTTTCACCTTGTTAGAGTTGTAGACAGTAACTAAGGCTTTCAAGGTGTAATTGAAGGCTTAGGAAAATGGTGCTGCTTAGGAAAATGGTATACTTTCTTCATGTAAGAAGGTAGGGTTCTTCACAACTACAGAAGTTGTCCTTTTTCAAGAAACACATGGATTTAATTTTGTATAAAAACCAGTGGCTTCAACACCTCCCCTTCACCCCTGGGTTTCCTAGGGAAAGCTTTTTGACTATCCCTGGATTAGGGATAGTCAAAAAGGGATTGATTGGATTCTGAAAAAGTTGACATCTTTTCTTTTGTTCTCTGTGGTTCTTGTCAGCCTTTTGGAGAGCTGTCAGCCCTTGTCTGACAGGGCTGTTTGGAATCTATCTGTGAAATGGCTTCAGATACTTAATTTGGTTTTGACTTACACTGGCAGTTGGTAGTCCAGCACCTGCAGGGGGAAGATACAAAAATCTACAGTGTGCATGGAAGAGGAAAAGCAGCTTGCTGCACCATACTTTACAGATAAACTCTGCTGCCGTAGAGTTCTGCCAAAAGCATAGTATCAGCTGAAAATAGTGCATCTATTTTCTTTGTTATTGGTATGTTACTTGTAACAATAGCAGCTGGATGAGTTTTACTTGAAAGCTTGTTTAGTGTTCATTAATATGAAAGAATGTTGTGCTGTATTTGCCAGACTTGAGACATCAGAAAGTTTTCTTGTGATGGGAAATAATCTAAGTATGGTTTGTTTGGTTTTGGTTTTTTTAATGTTGTATTTCTAAAAGGCTTTTTTATCATCTGTCAGGTGATTGAATTAAGAATATTTGCTACTTGTTGAGGTACAGACCTTAGTTTAAAAAAAATTAAGTTCTGGATTGGCCAGTTATCAAGGTTGACAAAGTGTTCATGTACTTGTAGTATATGTTGATTGATCAGAAGTTGTTAAGGTGTTAGGATAAGCATAATGTCTTCTTACTTTTAGCTTTTTCCTGTGGATTTACAGATTTTCCAGGTTACAGTGTGTTTTGTATTATGTTCTTGTACTTGCTTAATAAAGGATTTATTACCATAACCATTGGCTATCATGCAAATCTCAGGCCTTTGTCTTACGTCATCTTGTCATTCTGGTCTCTCTTGATAAAGATCATAACTTTGTACTTCTGAATTCTGCAAATATGGTTACAAGAGGAAACAATCATCTGTTAGTGATTCTTTTGAAATCAGCAGCCATCCTTTCTAATGGTGAAGTGGTGTGTTCGTTAGTCCCCACAGAGAAAGAAACAATAACTGTGTTTAGATGCGCAGTAAATGTGCTTCCTGGACCAGGTTGAAACTTCCCTGCTGTAGCCTTCAACATTACATGGTTGGGGTTTCTTTTTGTTGTTGCATGGGGTTCTTTGGGGGGGGCATATTTTCTTCTGTTTGTTTTTAGATTTAAACTCAGCCTTTAATGTTTAAGATGACTTTTAAATCTGCTGGACTTTCGAACTTTATTTGTAAGTTCTTGAGGTGTGTTAGGTTCTTTCATGGCTTCAGTATTTCTGTGTCTCTTCACAGGACCCCAGCTGAATGCACAGCTAGAAGGTTGGCTTTCTCAAGTACAGTCCACAAAAAGACCTGCAAGAGCCATTATTGCACCGTAAGTCTGAAATAGAAGTTCAGTATATCTAATATTTGATTGGTTACATGCTCGTTTTCTTTTTTGAGTGATTTTGATAACCAGTAAAAGCTAGTATTTAGTTCAAAGAAGTGTTGTGTGGTTTCTAAATAAGTGTTTTGGATATAGCATAGAATGGCAGAAATCTATGCACATTTGGATGTGTGATTAGCTTCCTTTTGGTGATGGACTGCACACATAATATTTTTGTGACCCAGTCAGATGGGTAGAAGTTGTATTAATGAAGAAAACAACAAAACCCCTCCAATAACAGGGAAAAAACCCAACCGCAAAACAAAGTAAGCAACTCTCCTGCATCTCTCCCACCTCCTAAATAAAATTTAGCAAAGCTTAAAAACAACAAGTAATTAAACACTATTCAACTATCCAAAATGGTTTACTTTTGTTATATTAGTTTGGTTTTATTTGAGCTATTTGTCCACAGCTGAAATAGGGATCATCTGAATATTTAGGGAGAATTCAACTTCTGGAAGATACTTGAGACATGTAATGACAAAAATATGTTGGTCATTCCAAGTAATTATGATTTGGAAGGAAACACTAGGAAAACTACCTTAAATATATTGTTTTTCCTGTGCTAACATAGCATTGTCATAATGTTTGAAGTATTGCATAATAGTATTGCGTGTGCAGAAGAAATTGTCCCACATCTGCCTTAGTCTTTCTTGCAGGAATGTCAGGAAAGAGACCTTTCAGCTGCAGATTATGTAGTCTAGTTCTTTTTCCAGGATTGCTGGAGGTCTTCCTGTGGTCTCACCACATTTTTTCGTTAATTGTACCCTTTTTTTGCCACCAGTGAAGTGAGATATGTCTAATATTTTTGTGGATGATGGAAGAAGCCTGTAGCAGTGGGAACATTTCAGCAGGCTCTTTTGACATTGTCTAATAACATACCTTGCCCGTTTGTGAGGTCTCGGTCTGCTGTTTCTCCCCTTAGTGTATGTATGTTAGTACCTTTCTGAGCTCTTCAGAATGAGTGGGGTAAGTGATGTTGAAGTAAAATCCCAGGGTCATTTTGAAGATAACTTGCTCCAGGTATCAGTCTGTGGATGAATACAGATGTGTGTGAGCATACATAAATATAAGTACATATAAAATCCTTCAGTGCTGTCAGTGGGAACTTCTATCTTCAAACATCCTGTAAATCTCAAGGCTTGCAGCATGCATCATTCTCAGTGTCATTGTGTAAAGCTGTGGTGTGGACATACTGCTAAGTGACCAGGAGCCATTTTCTACCTCTTGACCTGGGACTCTGGGAGCAAATGATCTCTGAAATTAATGCTTTTAGTGGTGTAAAGTGAATTTTCACCCATTTTAATGGTCTTGAAGAGAATGGGCCTTCAGATTTGAAGGCAGTATTTGAAACAACTAGTCAAAATGATTATAAATTGTGTTGGAGCACACACAGGAACAGAGGTTGAGCAAGGACCAGGCCAGAGTGATAGGAAAGGAAGGTGAAGCATGTAGCTCATTCTCTGCAGTAAAAGCTAGCATGATGCTGCCTTCTCCTTTCCATGTGCACATTCATTCTGTCACTGAGATATTCTTAAACAACAGAGCATTTTTATTATCTCTTTATCTGCTGTGACATGTAGTTCTCTCTTTGCCAAGGCCCCTCTACTGTCATTATGTCCAGTTACTGGAGTGTGGTTAGAAGAGCTTTCTCCAGTAGTTTGCCACTCCCTTGTTCCCTGGCTGCTCTGTTGGCATTATCGCGAGCTTCTCATAACAGGTGGCTGTGCAGTCTGCATGCATCCTTTACAAATAAGGGAAGGTCCTTTGATCTGGAGCTTTCCTGACTCTTCAGTGGTCATTGATAGTTTTTTAATCAGTCAGTAAATGGTTACTGCCAGTTCTTCAACAAGTATGTGTCTTGTGTGATCAGTACTGCAGCAGTGCTTTCCTGCTCTTTCAGGAGTTGATTTTTGGATCACTCTTACAATTTCTAGCTCACTGGGGACAAATAATAAATTTAAGAGATTAACATTTAATATCAACATATTTAAGATGTTAAGTAGTATTTAACATCTTAACATTTTGTACACTTTGATTTGCAGCCATGCAGGATATACCTATTGTGGATCTTGTGCAGCCCATGCTTACAAACAAGTGGATCCCAATATCACGTGAGTGTTACAGCTTTCTTTACAAAGCTTAGGGCCCTTGCAATTAGCTGATAGTGGAATGTTCTTGTTACATTCTTACAGCTTGAAGTACTCAAATTTTAACTTTGTATTCTTTTTGGCCTTCTATGCATTGCTTCTGTTTGAACATGCAAATGTTCAAATTGGATGTTACAAAAGGGGGGAAAACAGTAATATTGTTAAAATTATTGGTAACTAATTTTTTACAAGGGAGGGATTAAAGATGTTCTTTTTACAGTTTATTACTGGTGTTCCACTGCTTTTGTAAAAGCCCAAGCTGTTTTTGTTGGGGTTTTTTTGGATTTTGTTTGGGTTTTTCTTTGTTATTGTTGTGAGGTTTTGTTTGGTTTTTTTAAGTCTATTGAAATACTTCACCATGATTCTGCATTGGTTTTTCAGTGTAGGATTATGGGCTGAATACTGCCAGGATTCTCTTCTGCTGTGGAGAAAGTGACCAGTGTGTTTATATAATATGTGAAGTTAGTGAAAGTTAATCATTCCAATAATTTTAAATGAACTTTTGTTTCTAACAAGTTTAAAAAAAGAAAAATTAAAAAAAAACCCCAACATGCTGTTGTAGTCTGTGCCTTCCCCTAAAAATATGAATCTAGTTATTTTTGAGTAAAGGAATATAATTCTTGTTATATTCTGCTGGCACCAATGTTGTTTTTTGTAAATGACAAAAATTCAAAACCTCTCCAGTATATACTCAAAGTATGTATTTTGCAATGCTAAATAAAAACTGGCTAGGCTTATCAATTGTTCATAGGATAACATGCTGTAATACTTTTCAAAGGCAATGGTTTTAGTTCTTTCTAAACTATTGCAAATGATGTGAAAATAGCTCATGGTATGACAGACACCTAGTTTCTCTAAAATTTCCTGAACAAGCTGCATTCCCTAGGTTCTCTGATATGGAGTTGGTTGAACTTGCTGGATCATTTGCTATTTTACTGCATGGGATGTTTAGAATTCAGCTTTGAGCTAAACTGTTGCATGTTTGGATATTTGTTTTTATTAGCTTTGCAGAAAGTTTGTGTTTTAGTATACCTTGTTATAGCATTCCCTGTGTAAGGGGTTAAAAAAAACCCCTCACAACTTTACATGTCTCTCCCACTCCTTTACTTCAGTGCCAGAAACAAGATGATATGATCCTGAATCTGAAAAGCTGAATTGCCTATATTTTTTTTTCTTTTTTCTTGTAAGTCCTGTGGCAGGAGACCCTTAACATCTAATCAAGAGCCAGGAACTGAGGACTTGATGAAATAACATCATGATGACGTGTAAAAGGTTGCAGTATCAGCTAAAGCTGTGAATGTGCAGGTCCAAGTCCCTGTTGTTGATGCAACAACAAAAAAACCTTAACATATAACAACATAAACCCAGCATTTGAGAAGGATCTAAATTTTAATTTAGTGAAACCTAAGTAAGGCTAATCAAGTAAATAAGTGAAAAACTCTGAATAGATGATAAACCCATAATCATTATTTGATCATGTATTTATTGAAGGTGCATAGCCAAAGGTTGTGTTGATTCAAGGAGAGAATTCAAAAGTCTGTTCTAAGCGGCTGTAACACATCATTTGGCCTCCAAATGAGTGCAAATTTCTAGCTGATGAGTACCCTCTGATAAATAACCTGCTTAAGAGATTTAAGGCTAGAGGAAGTGTTATTGAACTGAATTCATGATAATGTCTGGGATACCGAGCAAGGCTGGGCCACGGATTGATCTGTGATCTTACTGACAGCCGAATAAAACTATTGTAGCCATGAGAAAGTATCACTTTGTACATTTTTATTAAACTTGTTGCTCTAAGCCAAGTTGCTGTACAATTGCAGTTGTCTAAATTGTGGCCTTCTGTGTTAATTGTTGTAGCCGAAAAATTTTCATTCTTGGGCCTTCCCATCATGTGCCCCTCTCCCGATGTGCACTTTCCAGTGTGGACATTTACAGAACACCTCTGTATGATCTTCGAATTGACCAAAAGAGTAAGTGTGTGATAAAGCTTGGACTTAACTGAGGCTTGACTATTGACTGTGGTACTACCGTGATGAGGATTTTCTTCTTGTTGGGCACTTCCTTGCTGTAAGTGGCATACAAGTGCAAATCTGGTTTTAGTGCAGCAAAAACTAACTTCTGAAAGATCCTGGTTGTTTCAGACATGGTCACATTATAACCGTAATGTCTCTCTTCCTTCTGGCAAGTAAAGAATTCTACATTTTTGCTTATCTTTTCCATTTTGAGTGTGTGCCTCAGGGTTTTATAACTAAAAAAGTGTTACATCAAATAATAGCTCATTAAACACCACCTCCATTTTCCTCTGAAGTATTCTTGCTGGAAAGAAAGGTTCCTTAGTTGGTTTGAATTTGATTTCTGATCGAGGAATAACAGAGAAACAAAATACTGCTTTTATTTGGATGCATTATTGCATGTGACTTGTTAACTTGTAGACTTAAATACTGTTAGTCCATGAAATACCAGTCTTTTGAACTAAGTGCAGTGAAGATAAATTTGGTATTTTGAGGTATACCTAAGTGATACAGCATCTTTTTCAGAAGTGCTAATTAGCACAGATGTGTTGTTTCACTGTAACTGTGATTAAGCAAGCAAATTCAGGCTTTCTACATAGAGCCTGCAGAAATTTCCGTAGGTAAGAAATGTTTTGCTTTCTGTAGAATTCCTTTATGGAGCTGAGAAGGGGGCACAGTGGAGAATTCATCCAGTGGAGAATTTTCAAAATGTAGAGATGACTCTGCATGTTCTCAAGTACACTTGAGAGTAGAAAAGATAACTGACAAATGTTGATTACTTAATCAGTTGTGGCTGTCTCTAGATTTCATGATTCAGTCAATAATAAATTCTATTAAACAGTAACACATCCAGCAATGGCTCAGCTGATGAATTTTTATTAAAAAAAAAGGTCAGTTTATGAAGATAAAAATTCATTGACTGGGCAAACGGTTGTATATTTTCAAATGTATTTTATTTGTGTAATTAAATTTTGTATCATAACTGAAAATCTTATTCAATATACTGATAAGGTCGCTGATTTAATACACTTATTTTGTAAACAGAATAAATTATGGTTATATTTTAATGACTTCAACATAATTTTAATCCTGAATTTGTTTAGAAACAAATGATTTATGATGATAGCTCTTGGAGTCCTTGGGAAGTAATTTTTTATAATGGTTATGTTCTGATAAAGGTAGACTGTAGCTTGCTTTTTGCACCTGTAGTGGTTTTCAAAAATAAGCAAAAAAAAAAAAAAAAAGTAGTAAAAACTGATCTTTCATTCATTTCAGTTTATGGAGAATTGTGGAAGACTGGAATGTTTGAGCGTATGTCCCTACAAACAGACGAAGATGAACACAGTATTGAAATGCATTTGCCTTATACTGCTAAAGCCATGGAAAGGTACTAGGGCTAATAACTTCTACAAGAATGAACATTATGTGCATAAATGTTTGAGCTACTGTGAAGTCCAGTAGGAAATAATAATACATTTTATGGCATAGAAGGCCTGATAGTGTATATAATGCTCATACTCCTCCATCCCCCAATAAAAATTTTGGTAAGGAGCGGGTCAGAGACTAGGATAAGCTGCTGTAATTGGAACTGTGAGCAGAGCAAACATCTGAATGATGAAGTTATAACACCTCTTATAACAGGTTGCCTTAATAGAGTTAATATTAGACATGTCTTCATGAACTTTTCTCAACAACTGATTTTTTTCCCCACTTTTGTAAGGCAGCTCTGAAAGAAGTTCAGATAGTTTTCTGTGGGATTTTAAGTTTCTTCGGAGCCTTAATACTAATTTTGAAATTAAGGGTGTGTTTATAGCTACTGTTTCAGATGTTAGCTTTAAATAAAAATTGTCATCTTTAAGGAAAAAATGTCAATCTGTGTTGGGGTTTCTTCCCTAACACATGCCCCATCCCCCCCCCTTTTTTTTCTTACTTCCATTGTGTTTTGAATTTTCCCTAGAGTATCGATATATACTTGGGCACTATGTTGAGCATTTTCATATACGTTTTATATACTTTGGCGAATTACCCAACACACAGCATCTGTACAGGGAGAATTTAATTCTTACTTCATTCCTGATTTCACTGTGTCTTTTCTTTTTGTTTGCCTGGTGTTTTCACTTTGCAGCAGGGAGAAATACTGATTTTGGGGGTGTGTGTTTTCTGAAGTTGAAGTACTTTGTGGTTCTAAAACCACATCCTACTATGACCTTACCAAATTACTATCGTCAAATAAACATTTTTAACTTTTAAACATTCTGCTGTTTCAATTAGCAAGCCCTAAAAAGATCTTCAGATGTTACTTGAATTACAACCTTTTTTCTCTTGCTTATAAGCCATAAGGATGAGTTTACTATTATTCCTGTGTTGGTCGGAGCACTGAGTGAGTCAAAAGAGCAGGAATTTGGAAAACTCTTCAGTAAATACCTAGCTGATCCTAGTAACCTCTTTGTGGTTTCTTCTGACTTTTGCCATTGGGGTAAGTTTCATGTCTCATTATATATTGAATATTTTGTAGCTATTTTAAAATAATGTGTTTTATTAAACATTGAACATTTAAACTTCTGGTAAATGTATTTTTGCAACTTAAATGCCTTTGTAAAGTTAAAAAAGACTTTAAAATCTGGAATAATAGGTGAAAAATATTGATGTGGTAATGTGTTTTCAGTATAGTAGAGGAAATAAATGGTGAAGGTGTGTGGGTTTATATACATCTCTTTACTGTTGCAATGAAATAATTGTCTGAAGTTGCTTGCTCTTTTTACTCTTCTTTTAAGCACCTCAAAACAACTTTCAAAACAAATTAGCTAAAAATTCACAGGGCTTGGCCACATTCCTCTGCTAGAAATAAGTTTTGTATATTTTACTGCTGGGTAAGATAGCAGATGGATTATTTATGCCAATTCACCCCAGTTCATCTTGGTGGCAGAGCTATAAAGACTCCAGAAGCCTTGACTTCTGTCCTGCTTCATAATTTTATTTTTCTTTTAAATGTGATAGTAGCTGGAAAAGGGACTGCTTCAGAAAGATACGTTACACAACAGACCTTCTTCCTTTTTTTCCATTGTCATCTTTGGTCAACTTAATTAAGTGCAAGTTTTACTTGTCTTTGAATTGTGGAGTAGGTGGAAGTATATATAAGAATGACCTGGTCCTGTTGTGGCTAATGATCCATCTAGAACTGCTCATTGAATAATCATGAATTTTTTCTTTTAACCTTCATTTACTGTGGCTATTGTTGTGCAAGCAGAAGTAGCCTGACTCCATGGTTGACTTTGTCAAGAGGGATAGCAAAATGAAATGTTGCTTTATTTCTTAACTGGTAGAATTGGATTCCAAGGCAATAACAGGCAATTAGTGAGTGATACTTCAGTGTCAGTTCTACATAGTAGATTTCTCTTTAGGAATATAGACACCCATCGTGTATTTTTTTTACTTTGCTTCTGGGCTGCTACTTCCTGATTGCCCTAAAATTTCCTCAATGGAGCTAAAAGGTATAAAATTAATGAAGATTACTACTTTGCAAGTATTATACTTTCAAATATTTAGTAAGTATTAGGGAGTGTTTTAGCTACAATTTTTCCCTTTTTTATTTTATACGTGATTTTTGTTTCAAGGTCAGAGGTTCCGTTACAGTTACTATGATGAATCCCAAGGAGAAATTTATAGATCCATTGAGCACCTAGATAAAATGGTAAGTTTTCAGATTTGGTGGAACTAACTAACAAATTTCTCCTGTACATTCCATTTCTTTGAACACTTCAGAAATTTCTCTAACAAGATATTATAGATCAGCTATTTTATTGAATGTATAATTTTCCTTTGTTTACCACAATAAGAATTTAGCTGTTGGTTTTAGCTAGCATCCTCCCTTCTACTGACTGCGCACAATTATATTGCGGGTATAAACTAGTAAGCATAATTAATGAGAAGAAATGCATGTTCACCTACCTAAAAAGCTCTAATGTAACGTAATTTCTGTCCACGTACCCTCTTGTGTATTTGGAAAGCAGTAAAAATTATGCATGGAGAATTGTGGTAGTTCCAGCTTGCTAGCTGTGATACCTGCATATAGAAACAGCATTGTGATTATGCAAAGGGTTTCAGCAACATCCATTTGGAGGAAGAAAGGCTGTAGGACATTGCACTGGTCAGGAAAATGAAAGCCACTGTTTCCTTGGCAGTAGCCTTCCCCATGCCCCTTGCTGTGTAGTAGATGGTGGGGAAAAAGCAGTAGACCATACTTCATTTTGGGTTTGGCCAAAGGCTGAAAGGATGCTACATACAGAAAGGTCCTATGCCAATTATGTTGCATTTTCTTTGCAGTCACAGGAGCCAAGGATTTCTTTTTAAATTAAAAAGAACCCCAATAACTTAATGGTCAAGACTATACTTAAGGCACAGAATAGCAGTAATTTTTCTGGAAATATGTAACCTGAAAATTTGTTTTACAGCTGTTTGCATCATTTATGTAAATTCTGTAGAATCTGTTGGAAGAGAGAACTGTTCTTATTCATGGCATGTTAATTTTTTCCTTGTCTTGAAGGAATAAATCCTATCTGTTGGAGAGATCTCTAGACTTTTTTGCTTTGGGTATCCATACTAACCTCTTTGTTTTTCTTCTATTCATCACAGGAATAGTATGAGTAAATAATTTGCCTTCATTCTGTTTATCCCACCTTTAATAATGCTTTTAGTCAGTTGAGAGGCTTCTCTGTCAAGACAAGTGTTTTTCTACAGAATCAGCAGCTTTGAGTATTTTTGCAGGAGAGCAGATTATGGTGCATTAGCAAACACTAGTTTCCCCTTGTTAACTTCTGTGGTGAAAGCTTGAAGAAAGACTGGACTTTGGCATTTAATTACTTTTAGGGAATATGTTGCTGCACCAACTCTTTCTTTTGGTAGTTATTCAGCCAAGTGGAGGTGACATTTTTTGTAACATGGAAAATCATATCTACTGTTCAATAACTATAAAAATACTGTTTTGATCTTCAGTTTAACTGGAAAACTAAACATGCTGTATAGCAGTGTACTGTGGTTATTTTTTGCTTGTTTATATCATGCCATATCTAAACACATGACTCCATGTTGCAGTGGGGATTACTGCAACAAGCATATTTCAAACCAGGAGTCTCGTGGAAAGCGAAGTATATATGGACAGATTCGTGGTAGATGTTTCAGAGGTGTTTATTTCTCCAGCCGCATGGCCGGGGCTCAGCTCAGGAACCCCGGAGTCACGGGACCCGAGGGTCCTTGGCCACACCAGGGAACACAAACCAACCAATGGGAAATGAGACTGACCAGGGGCAGGGAAACCCCATGCCTCCCCCCCAGGGCTCCTCTCCCAGGGCTCCATGGCAGGGGGGAAGGGACCCCAACATCTCACCCGTTTTATTTTAATAAAAGGAGAATGAAAACAACTGGATAAACATAACAAGAACAGTTTCAAGACAAAACAAGCCACCCTCCTGAGTCTTTAAATGTCCAGTCAGATTCCGTGGAACATCTTAGGGGTGACAGAAGGGAGACAGAACTCTCCGGGCATGCTTTGTGGGGAAACTGAGGCAGGAGAGGGTTTAATTTCTTCCCTCCCCATTTTCATCCTCCCCCTCGGCATCGGAGAGGAATTGTAGGGAAATGGAATTGTATAGGGAAGCCATGGGGTGAAAAACGGATTAGGAATAAACTGGGGATAGGGTAAACTTAGGAAGGGGTTCATATTGGGTATAGGGTAAAAGGGGGAAGTAGGCTGTGGGTAGGGAAGTTGCTGGGATGGATATTGTTTATAATTTTGTGCATAACGGCTGCCTTTGACGGTAATACCTCCAGGCCCAGTAACATTTGCTGCTTGTAAACCCTTCTTTCCTTGCACTATATCAAATTGTACAACTTCCCCATCTCCTACACTTTGCAGGTAATTTTTAGGGTTATTCCTTTTAATGGCAGTTCTATGGATGAATAGATCTTCACCTGTATCATCTCGTGTTATAAATCCATAGTTGTTTTTTACATTGTACCATTTCACAGTTCCTGTGACTTTCATGGCTACAACTGCTCCTATCACGTGCTTGCGTGTTCGTCGTGGCTGCTGGTCCCGCGTGGCCGCCGCCTCACCGACTCCGACGTCTCGGCCGGGCCCCTGCGTTGCGGCTGCTCCGCGCTCTCTGAGCGGCGCTGCTCTGGCGTGTCTGGGCTCTGCGCGGCCCCGCATTGCCGCCGGCTCCGTGCCCTGTGAGCGGTTCCGCTCCGCCAACTCCACGCTGCTTTGAGAGCAGCCCCGTTTCGGCTCGGCGCTGCGCGGCTTCTCGTGTCGCTGTGGAAACTGCCGCTTCTCCCTTCACAGAGCTCTCCGAGCCGTGTGCTCAGAGCGGGCTGCCACGCCGATGCCCGGTTCCTGACTGCTCGTGGCCCACAGCACCCACGGTGCCTGCGGCATCGCTCCCTCACTCGCAGCCGCGTGGCCGGGGACCCCGAGACAGGGATGGGGCCTGCGATAAGGCGCACGCTCCCGAGGGGGCCGGACGCACCCAGTGCAGGCACCTCCGCCAGCACGGCTGCAGTCATGTGCCACAGGGATGGCGGCTGTGAGGCCTCAGCCGCGGGACTATGGCCATCCTTTGCTTTAGAGGTAATAGGACCATATAAATGCTCTTGAATAGCTCCACTGACTACCATGGATCCACGCAAGCGTTCAATCACTAATACATGTTCTGTTTGATCTTTCATCTCCCACAAGATCTCGTCCCAAAAACACCCCTGACAAGATTCAGGAGGTTCAATATCAAAAAGTAAGTCTCGAGAAATATAGGAGAAATTTTTGAAAAGCCAGTTAAAAAAAAGTTCTAGGTCTCCTGGTTCCATTACTTTTTTGTTTTGTTGTTCAAGGATTCCTTTAACTTCTAGGTACATTTCTTTCTGTGGCTCAGAGAGCCCCATTTCCCACGATTCTTCCATAGTCCAGAGAGAATATCCAAACCAAGATGAGAAGAGAGAGGTCTAGAGTGGTTATTTTACTCACGAATCTTCCTCAGGGATCGGTGTCCTGCCCACATTCCTCCACCAGTTTGTTGCAGCGGGGATTACTGCAACAAGCATATTTCAAACCAGGAGTCCCGTGGAAATGAAGTATATATGGACAGATTCATGGTAGATGTTTCAGAGACGTTTATTTCTCCAGCCGCATGGCCGGGGCTGTGCTCAGGAACCCCGCAGTCACGGGACCCGAGGGTCCTTGGCGTTATCAGGGAACCCAAACCAACCAATGGGGAATGAAGCTGACCAGGGACAGGGAAACCCCGTGTCTCCCCCCCAGGGCTCCTCTCCCAGGGCTCCATGGCAGGGGGAGGGACCCCAACAACTCCAGACACTGTATGGAGGAGGTTTTGCTTTGGGTGATTTTTTTTTTTTTTTTTTTTTTTTTTTTTTTTTTTCTGGGTGAAACAAGATGTCTTGTTAGCAATATCACAAAGATCTCTCTGTCACATTTTTCCAGTTTTTGGAAGTTTGTTCAATTTTACGTCCCACTTGGGTAGTTCTTGTTTCCTTAGATAATTATTGAATTTTTTCATATGATTTGATGTGCTAAACAAACTTGTACTGTTGTAACCAGTAGGCCTCTACACAGACAAAATAGCATTCAGGTAAGAGACAAAACTGTACTAAAACTGGCTTAATTTTATTGGACCTAACAAGGAAAGCAGTCAGCTGAGCACATTGTTAGCAGGAAGGTATTCTGGGGTAAGATAAAATCAGATTTCCTTAGAAATGTCTTTGGGGGGGATGATGGCCTCTTCCTTAATTTGACCGGACTTTACATATAGATGCATGATGATTTTCTCACCTAGTGAATAAAAACTGCTGAACACTTTGGGCATTGAAGTTTTACTTGCTGTGGTTCTAAGTTAGAGCCATTAGACTCCATCATAAAACAAATAGAGTAGTAAATATTGCTGGGCAGGCATCAGTTTCTCCATGGTAGTTGTTGATCTGACCACTGTCACCACAGTGCACTTTGTGATGTAATGGCAAAAGGAGGAAATAGGCTCATGGTAAGAAGGGGTATCTTAGGGGAGAATCCTCAAATGAAGAGTTATAACTGAGCAGCTGATGTGCAATAGTTTGTGTATCATGACCTGAAACACACTATCTTTTTAAGTAAAAGGGGGGGAAGTATTTTCCAAGACATTGTTGAAGTGTAATTATTTTTGATTGACTAGCCTGAAAATGCAGGCTGTCCACTTCAATCTTCATTGCCAGATTGCTCATTTTATACGAGCATATATTTGGTATGGGATACTTTCCGCCTCACTTGAGTCAGTGGGAGGATTGTGTTACCCTGAATGCTGATGAGGGAAAATGCAGGCACTGAGGAGTGCTGTGCAGGAACAGCCAGTAGCTGTTGTCCAGGAAAAATGCTCAGCATTGATGGCTTCTCGGGTACTTCTAATGACCTGCTGAATTCTGGTGGCTTTTGCAGTGCTGCTGCACTGTTGCAGGACCTTCCGCAGTGCTCCAGCCTGGGAAAGCTTCTTAGGCTGGGCATAATGTAAGACCATGGCTCTCTGCCTGGGTACCCAGGTCCCTGTTCTCTTCTCTGTGCCCAGACAGTAATTTTCCTGGTGGTTACTTATCATCTAGTCTGAGTGACTCACACATGCAAAGATAGTTGGGCTGGATAGTAATAAGACCAAATTTGTTTCCACTTCTATTAGAGTGCTATTAGTTTAGATCTTTAAGTGTGAAGAAATAGCTGGAATAACTGATAAAAAACTTTAACTTGACCAGCCAAAGCATTCTTGGCATATAGTATAATATGAGCCTATAGGTTGTTGGAGGGGTTGTTTGTTTGTTTGGGGTATATGTGTATAGGGTTATTGTTTTATAAAGTTTTTTTGCAGGCTTGTACATGATTCTATTAAGGGATGGTATTTAAAAATGTAAGGTTTTTAATCATACTGAGTGCACTGTGCTAGGATACTGTAGATGCCATTAGCAGTATCTGGCTAACTGAGGGATGCAATTTTTATGTGATGCCATAATAACCATGTGATAAACCATGGAACTGCGGTTACACTTTTATCATGTGGGTTTTGTTACATGTTTTAACTCTGTTCTAAGCCATGCCTGGCTGAGTTGTTTTGAATACTGAAAATTATTAGCTTCATACTTCTGCTTTTTAGAAGAATAAAACACAACCTGGCAAAAATGTTTCCTTTGTTCCTCAACACTGTTTTAGACTGAGAAACAAACTTGGTAGTCTTTGCTCCTCTGCCACAATGATTTCTGAATCCAAAAGATTGAGAAGTTCAGTACAACGTAATGCTTATAGGATATCTGGTCATACCAATTCCCTATGGATTTTCTCCAGTCTGTGATGTATGGAGCTCTGTTAGTGTTTTCTGGGATGAACTGCATAGCTGTAAGTGTTTTGCAGTGCTGAATTGTGCATTGAAATAAGCTTACTAGGCATTCTCATAAATCCATGTCCATTCATTTGAGACAAATGCTCAAATGCCTCTGCCCAGTATGTTCCAGTGACTTAAAACTGTAAAACGAGTCTCTCAGTTGAGCAGCCATTTTCATTTTTTAAAAGGTCATGAAAGGGTTCTACAAACAGATAAAATGTGTTCTCGGGAACTGTTCAGTATCTAAGTGCTTTATGTATCTTCAGTTTCACTTGAGTATGTAGTCCAATTTAGTTCTGCTTTCTTTAGCTGTGTATTGACATGTACAATCTACAAGTAAATGGATGGTTCAAAGATACGCTTTGGAAACTTTGGAAATGGTTTCTATGTAATCACTGCTAGTTAGAGAATAGCTATGATTTTTTTTTTTTTTTGGCACTCATTTAGGCTCTGTAGATCTGGAGTGATTAACAGCTGTAATTACTGGCCAAGGGTCCAAACACCCTCTCCATGACTCCAAAAGAACTGAGCTCTTACCAGCAATTAGCTAGCTTAGCTTGGTTTTGTTTTTCCATTAAATGTATTTCTTTATGAATTCATCTTATGTCTGTTTCTATTTAAAAGTACACAAGGGTAGTGATTATCATTGCTGTTTTATAATCCTCCCAGCTCTCCTGGGAATCTTCTGCTCCTCCATTGTAAGCTGTGATCCAGTCTGAATAATTAGCTGATATCTGCCAGATCAGCCAACACCCTTGCAGAGTGTTCTGGAGATTTCACTCTTGAGACTTCAGACTGACTGCTTCCTGCATTGTGGCTTTTCCTTTTATCACCCAAAAGCAGGGGAAAGAGCTGAGACAAATGCAGAAATCTTAGAAGAAATTATCTTCTTTCCTGGTATCAACCTCCAGTTGTTTCCATGCGAAGTTTTTTTCTCGTCTCTAAGGAAGAACTTACTGTTTCACCAATAGAAGCAGCATAACTATGTATTTTATTAAGTTAGTGAGTGTCTGGAGCTCATTTCCCTGGTGAAGAGAATTAATAATTTTCATAGGAAGGAAAAAAAGAGAATGGAGTCTAATACAGGCGAAAGAGCAAAGCCATGATGAAACTAAGACAATAATTGATTTAGACTTGTTTTTAAACTACTTTCATGCTGTTTGATCTGCTCTATGGGATGGGGTAAGAGTAGGCTATATCTGGAGTTGTAGGAATTTTTTTGCCTTTAAGAATGCAAACGTTTGTATACGTGGAAGGTTTTGTTTTCCACACATGTACTGTATTCTTGGCATGACTCCATGGGCCCATGGGTCCTGCTCTGAATGGAGGAAAGGATGCATACATGTGACTGTCTCATGTAAAGTGGAAGCACCATTTCCTGGTTCTTACATTTTTGTTGTGCACCAACTTTATAGTGTTTTAGACATTTTCTGGGTCTGCTTTTTATGCTCTGAGCAAATGGCCAGCCCATGCCCAGATCAACTGCCTTGCATGCCTGATGTATCCAGGATACATCATGCTTGTTACACATGTGAATTGCATATGTGTAGTGATGATTTTATCTAGGGTTTTTGGACATCCAGAAGTCCCAGACAAGTGCTTGGCCCTGAACTCTGTTACCACAGAGAGCAGGTGGAGGCACAACTTCTTCCTGCTTTGCCCTTTTAGTAAATTTGTGTGGTTATAGCTGTACCAAATCTTACAGAAGTAGGGCACTCTTGGATGGTGGGGATCAACTAGTCTGCTGGAGGAGCTTTTTTAACATGAGCTTCACTGGTGTTTGCAAAGATAACTTCACAGATCTGTGGGTTATTGACAGCTTTGGAAGAGCTCCTGCACTTTTAGTTTGGCAAGGAATGGAAACAAGATGACTACAACGTAGAGCTCACACGCTGAGATTCCCTTGATACCCTTGGTACAAAGTAGAGGGTTTTTCCTCCTGCTCTGTGGTAACATATAGGTGATGTATAAACACCTGCTTGTGAATATGTAATGTAATTATTGCTATTGATTATTTTTCAGGGTATGAGCATTATAGAGCAGCTAGATCCTGTATCTTTTAGTAATTACTTGAAGAAATACCATAATACAATATGTGGAAGACACCCGATTGGAGTGCTATTAAATGTAAGTTTTGATTTGTTGAAGAATGTAACTTTTAGAAAAATGTTTGCATTTATTAAAACACAATATTGCTGCAGTATTACTTGGTTCTGAAATATTAAGCCTTGAATTAACACTTATTTCTAAGTGTTCTAAATTTGGTCTCTGATTTTTGTGTCTTGCATATAGACAAATGTAAGCTCTTAAAAGGGCTGAGGGTTTTCAGTTCCCTAAGGGAGATGAGGGACCACATTCCGTTTGAATTTCAGTGAAATGCAATCATTCACTTTCTCTTGGCCCTAGATAAACAAACAAATAAATCCATCTCCCTGAAGAAGTATGTAGTTACTCTTTTGAATCAGTACTTACAAACATGTATATATTTTCTCTATGTTGCTATTAGCTAGCTATTCTGAGTGCCTTGTGATGTCTGGCAGTGCTTTTGAGTTTTGCAAATATGAGAAAGGGCCTCTGTAAGTATTAGAGCAGTCCACCGTTAACTCATAAATTAACAGCAATTAGAATTCAGATTACTTTCTGGTTAATATATTCTGCTTTGGTGATGCAGTGCGGACATAAACCTGGCTTAACTTAGTTGTCTAAATTTGGTCACAGCTGCTTTACAGCACTGCTGGAGTGCTGCAGATTTGTCATATTGCTTGAGTGAATCTCACTGTATTTTTATTGTAATTCAAATCTGAAACAGGAAGCATGTTAACTTTTTTAAAAGGGAAAACTAAATTCGCTGGGAATGTAGTCTGAATGGAGAACATACAGAGAAACCTTTTAAAGTGGAGTCTGTAAAAGTTTGTATGAGCAATATCAATACTGGAGACGCATGTAGCAAAGGTCAGTACTATGACAACTCTGCAAGTCTACCCAGCTCTTACTGTCAGATAGTTAGTTTTGCAGTGAATCACAGCTAAATTTTGTTCATTTGTTTTTGCCAGTTGTCACACTTTAATAAACTATCCTTGTACCTTCCTTTTCCTTAATGGAAGAAATAGAATATGAAAAGTGTTAATAGTGTAGGGTTTTTTCCTGCTGTATCTGTGCTTCTGTATAAATTCCCCATGGAACTGGAAGCATTGTTTCTAAAAGATTGTCGTGAAAGGCTTAGTGTTGCTTTAGAGAAGCGCATGGATAGTGCATCAGTGAATGAAACAGCACAGGAGTGGCCTGGGTCCACTCAAAACTGGGAGGTGCTTATATAATGAGCTTGTGAGAGATGGTGCAAGGACCTTTCAGAACTAGGAAATGCAATTTCACTGATACCTTATTTTGAACAGCTCTTTTTCTCTCTTCAGGCTATCAACGAGCTCCAGAAGAATGGAATGAATATGAGCTTTTCATTTTTGAATTACGCTCAGTCAAGCCAGTGTCGAAACTGGCAAGACAGCTCAGTGAGTTATGCAGCTGGAGCACTTATGGTCCACTGAACTGCTGAATGCTCAGGGATGGCACCTGCACACACTCTGTATACGGGGTCCCAGCCTAGCCCTTACAAAGATACAGTCCCTGGTCTTTGGGTATACTGAAACCTCAAACTAATAGAACTCTGTTCTTTTCTAGTAGGTGTAGTCCTTCCTTAGTTTCAACTCATTTAAAAATGCTTTCTTGTTTAGGACAATGGAAGGAAGGCTGGTATCAGAATTTTTGTGAGATTTTTTTTTTTTTCTTTGGAAAAGATAATGGCTATGAAGGCATGGTGGTAGACTGTCCTTAAAAATACAACATGTAAAGCATTTACCATATCCTAAATTTGCACTCTTTGCAGACCTGTGCACATATACTCAGCTTTCAGAATAGTTTTGCAAGTTGTAAACGGAAAAAGGGGGGAAAAAGGGGGTGGAAGCTTTTTAATAAAAGAAAAAAAAAGGAAAACAACGCATTTATAAATGATTCTGTATTAGAATATAATAAAACTCCAGTATAGTCAGTTACTACCCGTGATGTACAACAGATATCTTCTATTTTAGTTGCTAATAAAGGGCTACACAAACCAAAATAGTCTGATTTAAACTTATTGCTTTGTGTTCTGTATGTGGCTGCTTGTCATTAACATCCTTTATCCTCAGTTCTTATGCTTGATAATTCAGCCATTCTGTAAAATACTTTAGAATGTATTTTGTATTCAACATTTGTTGACCATTTCGTTTACAGATTTTTTTATCTTAAACCTGCACTATGAGTTCAGCTGTGCAAAAGAATTCGAAAAACTTTTTGTATAATCTTTTTTGTTTCACAGTTAATCTATGAAGTAGTATCTTTTAGTATGTGATACAAATTTGTATCAGCAATACACTTTGAATGATTTTTAAGCTCAGTTTGATTATTCAAGAGAAATAGATGAAGTATTTTTGTTTCAAATGACTAAAATTTGAAAACAAGCAGTAGCTTGAAAATGATAATTCTTAGAGTATCTGGCATTCATAGGCCACAGAAGCCATACAATCTCAAGCAATTATTCCTCAAAGATTATTTGGGAGGGGAAGGTAAGGCTTCTCTCTTTTTTCATTTTTATTTTTTTATTCTTTGACCGTGGGTAGAATTGTCATGTTTTTTAAACATCCCATGTTAAGAGTTCTTGAACTTTCTTCCAGCCAAAATAATGATGTAATTATTTCAGTTGTCATTCCTGAAGACTTCCTTTTGTTCTAATAAATGCAAAGTAGGATGCAGTATTGGCTCATTATCTAAATGGAGATCTTATTCCTTGATACTTCACCTGCTTTCAGGAAACCTCCTGGTACATTCAGCTTTTCTAAGTGGCAGAGGGGAATTTGAGAATTCAATTTAGATTATCTCTGAAAGTTGTGGGAATTGCTGCATGCAAAGTCTTAGCTGAAAGCATACCAGACATCTTGTTTATTCCTATTAAAATACCCTCTGCTTGCATCACTTCTATTTTCCTTATCACAGTTGGCCACCATTTAAATAATAGCAGGTGAATGCTCCATTTATAAAATGAACTACTTTGCAGATGTTCAGAATCCATCCCAAATGCCAAACTCCTGTGCATGCCTGTTTTTTTAGTTGCCTTACTGCTCTGCCTTGTTCTTGGAATGTCTCAGCAGCAGACAGGGAAAACAACTTTCAGATTACTGTTGACAGACTAGCAAGAAGGCTGTGCAGGTAAAACTGAATTGGTAGCCAGTCTTTGTAAATACATGTCTGACTGTGCCTTATTAACAAAGTAGTTTGATCGTGAAGTTTTTTACAAAAATCTTTGGTGAATACAAGTTTAATTAGGACTTGGGTTTCTTTCAGTCTTATGCCAAATGTTTAACATCATTATTGAAACACGCAGTTAATTGGAACAGTTAAGTATCTACTTTATCCCTAAGGTAAACATAGTAATTAGCTCCTGAATACAAATGCCTAAGTTGCATCTTAGCTCTGTAAGCTAGCTTTAATGAAAAAAAGCCCATAACTGGAAGAGCTTCGAGGAACTTGGTCAGCCATTTTGCTCAGCATAATGTTATTAAATATCTTACATTGAAAGCACTTCACATGTAAACTGTATAATGTATTTCAAAATAAAGTTTCTAATTAAAATGGGAGTTTCTGTGCCTACTAGTAATAACCAGCAATGACAGTTCAGAAACCCACTCAGAAATTTAAAGCTTTGTGAAACCTGTTCTAACTTTAAAAGCCCTTGTAAAAGCCGTCCCCCCCCCCCGCCCCTTTTCTTTTTTAGCAGAAAAGACCGGATTTCAAAGAACTCAGATTTTTTTTTTTTTTTTTTTTTTTTCCTTTGGTGGGCTTGGAAGGAGTTGATTTCAGTGCTCTGTTTTGTGGTGTGTTTGTTTAAGATGCATCAGGAGGAAAAGCAGAATCTCCTGAAAAATCTTCACTCGAGGCTATTAATTCATTATTTTAGCTTTACCACATATTTTATTCTTGTTTAAATATACGTTTGATTATAGCATATGGGGACAAAGTGTCTGGTTTAGACAATACTGAATATTCAGTCCTGTTCACTTTTCTGGAGGCTTCTTCTATGCATAGAATGACTAAGCTTTGACTGCTCTTTTGGTGCAGGAAATCCAGCCAGGGACATGATTCCCATTTTAAAATTTTGGCATTTTAGAGAAATACTCAATGTGTGAAAATGTTGATTAAAGTATTCCTCTGTTTTTCTGTTCTCATGTTGTTCACAAAGGAGCTTTATGTATTTTGTTTCCCTTAAATACTGCCTAAAAAGTTCTTTCCAAGTATTATCTACTGAGTTCTTAGTTCTTCAGTTTAAGGATTTTGACACTGAAATGGCACAATAGGTCTTTCACTGCTTTGTGTTTAGATCAGCAGAAGGAAGCAGAGGCAGAAAGAGCATCGCTCTGTGGGGCAGTGAATGCCTCTGGACATTGGGAGCCACCTTCTGCTTTGAAACCCTCGTGGCATGGAGCAAGTTGGGTGTAGCTGCTCCAGCTCTCAGCCTTTGTCAAGAGATAATGACAGTTTGGCTGTATTTGTTTATTTTGAAGATCACTACTTGAGTGGCTTTGATCCAGTGTTATTATTTAAGCTGGACTTCTGCTTCAGTGCAGTTCTCCTTTCTCAGTGCCTTCAGAAATGTTGAGTTTGCCCTTGCTTTTTTAGACAGCTCTTGCTCTCACTGGTTCCCAGTCAGGGGCTTGTTGCTGTGTCTGAGGAGTCTTGCATATTGCTTTAGGCTTTACTTGGGAATTTTGGATTGATATGTCAAGTAGTGAAGTGGGGGGAGAGGAAGGAGGGTGTCTGTTTGATACCTGCACACAGTCTGACAACTTCAGCATGTTGTTTCTGTAGTTGTAGGGTTTTTCCATTTCCTGTTTGTAGTGTTCCCTTAATTCCCTCAAAAGAAAACATGCTCTTCTCTGCATCAAAAGAAGCTTGGCTCTGAAATGATATCAGTCACCATGATTTGCAGTTGCTATTTCCTCAGGCTGAGTTGTGCTAACTAACATCTGATCCACTCTCAACAAATTGCCAGAACTATTGTGTTTCTGGAGAAATGTTTAAAGTCCCTTTGCCTTCCTACATCAGTGGCAAAACTTCCTTTAGTGTGATCAAATAATGAATTTTGGGGTCCAGTGTAGTGCACATCAAAGCTGTGAGATGTTTTGGGTTGGGACCCACTGCAGCCAGATGGCCTCTTCAATAGATGGTTGCAAAACATGACTTGGAATTAGTCTGTAGGGGTGAAATTACTTTATTCTCTCAGTAATGCACAATCTATTGTCTCCAAAGCTTCATTTTTTTAATGTTTTTTTTTTCTTATTTGATTTTGCCTAATTCTGAAAACAGTTTGTCCCTACAGACAGCTTCCAGATACCTGATGTCATTTGGGGGTTATCTTATGCCAGGATTAGCTGAAAACTCAACGTTTGTTTCTTCATGTCTTTTCTGGTGCCTGTTTAGTATGTGCATTCCCTACTGCTGGGATCTGAGGCGTCTCTCCCATTGCTTATGCCCCAGGAATGAAAATGCCGTGGTACTGATATATCCGAATTAAGAAAGCAATTAGTCTGTTTGTTTGTTTCCTTGCAGGTTGCAGGAGGGTGTGTTGGTAAAGGCTTGGATCTTTTTGGAAAGGGCAGAGAAATGAGGAGAATAATCATAGATGGGAAAGAAAATGGTTGCTCTTCAAGTTTGATGTCAGCAACTGTTCTGCTCTCCTGTTTAGGAGCTGACATGCTGCCAAGTACTGCCCAGTGCAGCTGCCAGCCAGGTGCAGTGGTGGGCAGCCTGTTACTGCTACTTCAAAGAGAAGAGATACTGGAGGTGTCTTGTCAAGAGGAGCTCAGTTTGTTGAAATTCAGGGGTGAGAATCCTATGCTGAAATCTTTAAGTTATAAAGGGAAATAAAGGTGTCTTGGCCTTTCCGCAAAGGTGACAGATGGACCTCCATACCCCCCAGTTTTCTAAGGTGATGTGTTTGGTTCTTGGTGGAGTTAAGAGAAGATAATTTAAATAATTTTCTCAACCCTGTCATCTCAATTGATATAAAAGTGTAGTCCCTATAAACCCTTCTAGGTATCTTTTTCAAAGCTTGTGGAGCCCAAGTTATTAATTTCAAACAAAAATATATTCTAATTCTAGTAGTTGTGTTTAAATCTCTTTAAAAGAATTAGCCGGGGCCTCAAATTCTGCAGTGAGTGAAGCCAGTAATGAAACTTTAGACTTCAGTGATCTAATACCTGCTCTGTATATGGCAAAGACCTAAATGACAAAAAGAATAAAACATTGTGTTAGCATCAAACCAGAAACTATGAACCTAAACTTCTCTGATTTCTTTTTTTCTCTAGTGAGTTTTAAAAAAGTGAGAAATTACTTTCCTGAGCCTGTTGACTGTAGCTTCACAAGACTGAAAAGAGCAGTGCTCTTGGATGATGTCCCTTTTTTGGTAAAAGATGTTTATTTTCTGCTGAACTCTTGCAGCAGGAAGTGAAGTGTTGGTATGTTAGTGCCTGGGCTGCATAGGCTTGTCTGAGCTGCTGATCTGTGTGGGCAGGTAGAGAAAACCATCCCCTGGGATTTGTCGGCTGAGACTTAAATTACTTTTCATTTATCTCCAGAATTGTTATAAAGATTTTGAAGAGTGAGCCTTTAAGCTCAGCTGTGATGAGTAAGTGTTGAACTCCTGCATACTTTTTACTGATAAAAATTTATTTTTCTTTATAATCCCAGTCCAAAGAGCTGGTGTTACAAATAATCTGTCAGTAAGATACCTGCTGTGAATGGGTGGTCTGGAAGTGCGGACTGGCCTCACAACTGCTTTCAGAGAGTAAAGCACATTTCTGCATTGTAAGGAATGGTTTTCTGGTCGCAGAGCTGCGATGTAACCAGATGCTGCTTTCAGGCTGTCCTGAGATAAACTGACTTGATTGTTGTATGTAAGCACGTAGCTCTGGTATGGGCTCAGCCTTGCATCCATCAGATGGGCGGCAGGGCAGCGGGATGCATTGCTGATGAGTAATGCCCCACGCATCTCCAAGCCGACTTCAAAGCACTGGGCTGATTGATGGGGGAAAATAATTCCAGTTAAGTGGAAAACAGGTGTGTTGTGGCAGGTGTAAGTCTCTACTTTATAAAGACTACGCGAGTAGTGTCATGTTCATTTAAAGAAAAAAAAACAAGCCAAACCACAGCCCCGGAAACCAAACAACTTCCCGAGACTTAAGAAGAGAAGCCCGTGCCCCAAGCTGTGTCAGTGCGAGGGGCGCGGCGCAGCGGGCCGGGCAGGGCTGGCCGGCGCTAGGTGTCAGTGTCGGAGCGCGGCCGCTCGGCTCCCGCCGCAGCCGCAGCCCCGGAGCACGGGCGGCTGCCGTGATGGGTGATACTTCACCCACGGCCTTGCCTTTTCTGCTTTGTCCTGAGCTTCTTCGCCATATCCAAAAGCTCCTTTCCCAACAGCCTCTGTGTTTTAAATGTGAATCCTTGTTTATAAGTTAGTTTGGAGACCATCACCTGCTGAGTTACCTCTGTCACAAACTACAGGAAAAATGGTAACAGCATCTATTATGTACAACTATTTTCGCTGACAAAGCTCATAACCAAACACGCCAAGAGAAGCGATGGCACAGCTCCCACTGTGCCTCTGGGCCCAGGCCTTCCTGCGCTGCTGTAACCAGTCCGTGTTTTTTGAGTCCTGCACAAATTACTGCATTTGATCTGTGCGGCGTTTCAGGAAGGGTGTTCTGCAGTCCAGGACAGGGTGGCAGCCTGGGTTACTGTGTGAGGGAAGGGTTTCTCCCAAGCTTTGCTGCAAGTGGCACTGCAGTTGGAAAGTTTTCAACACGTGCTCCTGCTGCTGTAAAAGGTGGTGGTGAAGGTCCCGTGGGTTTCGGCAGCATGGGCTCACAGGGGCAGCTGGAGCTGTTGCCCTGCCCGAGCTGGGGACAGCAGGAGGGGTGCGAGTACCCTCTGTGGCATCTCCCACCCTTACACCCCAAGGCCTTGGTCCCTGCATTTGGTGTAGCCTGGCAAGTGGGGGGTTCCCACCTGTGGAGAGGGGGGGCACCCATTGAGCTGCATTTCTTTGAGCATCCTACCTCTGCACAGATACTTATTTTTTCAAAGCTTGAAAAAATACGTCTGCATCTGACCGAGCTCTCACTGAAGTCAGTGGGAGACATAGCAAACCTCACATTCCTAAGGAGATTTGGAACTGCTTGAGAAAGTGATGAGGGAGCCAGGCCTCAGCTGTCGTAACCTGGGGAGGGGCTGTGGGAGGAGGGATCTGGCAGCTCATGCAGTGGAACAAAAGCAGAGATGAAGAAGATGCCCTCGAATTGTACCTGGAGATAAATGTCCATGCTTTCTAGCCCTAAGCAGAAGTTTTGTTTATCTGATCTTCTGTTAATTTTACAGGATTATTCTGTTCATTGTAAAAGGAATAGGAGTCAAGCTGCTGGGTTTTAAAATTTTTTTAAAACACTGCTAGCTTTTCTTGACATATGAGCTTTTCCATGACTGGAGTTTCTTTTAACTAACCTCAGCTTTATCTGAGACAGAAATCTCAGGCCAGATCCAGCTTAATTTATACTTAAGCAGCATTCCAGAATGAAGTCAGAAGGTGAGGGCCTAAAAAGTCATGCTGCAGAAGACAAAAATAGGAAAGAAAAAAGAGAACATCAATTTCTTTTTCCCCCAACTGTCTCTAGCTGGAACAGGGTTGGGCCAGTGAAGAAATTTTTAAATTCATATTTTTCCCTTTCCATGCTGTGTTGCTTTTATCACTGGAGAGCATCTGGGCCCTGGCACCTCCTGATGTGCTGGAGTGTGCCATCACTAGTTCTTACCAAGAAATGCCAGTGAAGGCCTAGCACTGGTGTTGCTCTCCATCCAGGAGCAGGAAGCTGTGTGCTGAAATGGGCACTGTAGCTACTGTGTCTGTGTTTATATATTTTTTTGCATGGGTGTAGCTGACAGGATGCTAAAGATGCCCTTGTCCTGCTGGCTGTTGCCAGTGCAGAGCTGTACCCTCATAAGAGGACAGGTAAAACAGAGGTAAGAGACAGTGTCTCTTGGACTCTTCAGCATCTTGCTGTACTGAGAGAAACAAAAACTGAGGGGGAAAGCCCAACTTGACCAGGACCAGAAAGGGTGGCTGGCCCTGCAGATGCTGGAAGCAGGGCCTTAAGTGATCCGGGGCATTGCCAAAGCCCTGCGTGTTTCATCTAGGGAAATTTCACCACACTTCCTGGCAGCCTGTCCCAGCCTTTAGTTGGTCTCACTGGAGAAGGTTTTTTGTGTCTGGAGACAAAATTTGCCCTGAAGTGGCTTAACTGTCCATCACAGTGAATCCTCGTGAAGAGAGTGCCTTCATCATCTCTCAGTATCTAACACTGGAAGGCAGGAATGGAATCCCCCTGAGCCCTCACTTCACTAGGCTGAATGAACCCAATCCCTTCAGCCTTTCTTCATGTGCCAAGGTCTCCATTCCTATAACCATCTTGGGGCATTTCACCCCCCCCATCCCCACCCCCAAAACTGCTGCATGGTCCCCAGTTTTTTAATGTCCTTCTTGACCATGGGGGCAATACTGGGCACAGTGCCCAGATATAATGTGGGATAGCTGTAACCCTGGACCTGCTGGGTTCAGTCTCACTGATACAGCACAGTTAGGTACTGGTACAGTCACTGCCATGGGCTATTTTTCATCATGAGCTTTCAAAATGCTTTGTAAGGATGTTTTAGGAGTAGCTCTCAGTTTTGGTCCTCCTGAGATTTTTCAGAGTATGTCAAAACTGCTTCAGCCCTCCCATCTACAGATCAGAAGAATGAAGTCTTATTTTAGCTGCCCTCTTCCTTTTGGCATAGCAGACAAATACTCACCTTCTGCAATGTGTAACTCTAGGATGAAATTTACTGGGGGAAAAAGACCCCCTTAAAGAGTAAGAGGGGTACATCAATTTTACACGTAAATGAAAGGCAATTAAATCTTCCAAGTTTCTCTTACATATGCATCTCATGAAAGGGATTAAACTTTTTCTAAACTGTTCTATAAAAAACCACCATGTTTTTCTTAAATATTTCCCTGAGTAACATAACATTGACATAAAAATAAACCTTGATTCTAATACTGATCATTTTATCCAGAGGTATATTCCAGCTGGGCAATTGCTCCACCAGATCCCTGGTGCTGGGGTTGCATGCTCTGGGTGAGACCTCATTGGCCTTCTTGCCCAGTTCTGTCCTTGACCAAATGTTGAACTTTCATCCAAGCGAGGATACATGCCTGAGGTTCCTCATCTTTATAGCAGAAACTTCCTTTTGATGGCAGCAGGACATTAGTGACCTCCACTGTATCTGTCAGGGTCTTTACACAGAATCACAGAATTAACCAGGTTGGAAAAGACCTTTGAGACCATCAAGTCCAACCTATGACCTAACACCACCTTGCCAACTAAACCATGGCACTGAGTGCCATGTCCAGTCTTTTTTTAAACACCTCCAGGGACAGGGACTCCACTACCTCCCTGAGCAGCCCATTCCAGTGACCAATCACTCTTTCAGTGAAGAATTTTTTCCTAATGTCCAGCCTAAACTTCCCCTGGTGCAGCTTAAGATGTGTTGTCTTGTGCTGTTGCTGGTTGCCCGTGAGAAGAGACTGAGCCCCACCTGACTACAGCCTCTTCTCAGGCAGGTGTAGAGAGTGATTAGGTCTCCCCTGAGCCTCCTTTTTTTCCAGGCTAAACAACCTCAGCTCCCTCAGCTGTTCTTCACAGGGCTTGTGTTCCAGACCCTTCACCAGCCTTGTTGCCCTTGCAGGCATTTGGAGAGATAGCAGTGTTGCATGATGTGACATTTGGGAGGTCCACCACCCATCTTTCATTCGGGATACCCAAGCTTAAATTGCCTGTGGCAGATGTTTCTCCACTGTGTTTGTGGAAAACCATTGGTGTGGTGATCCCCAGGCCCCCCAGCATGGTCCTGCCAGGGCTTTGCTGCTGTTCCTGGGAGGCAGAGTTCAGCTCTCTTCTCTGCAATTTAATCCCATTTGCTTTCCTCTCCCAGCAGACTTGTTAAACTCTTCCATCTTATTTGCAGATGCTGGTTTTGATTGTGAAAACCTTATTGTATCTCTTCTCATTTCTCTCTTCCCTGTCAGGAATAGCCTTAATTCTCTCCATTCTTTTGTACACCATGACTAGTTGCTCTTGGTGCTTTCCTCCGGGCTGCTGGTCAACACTTCCTCAAACTGGAGCATCCAAAATGACTCATTTATGCTGAGACCAGAGCGGTGCCAAATGTGGGGGAGTATAACTTCATGTTTTCACATATGGCACCACTGCATGATGTGACCCAGGATGATGCTCCCCCTTCCTTAGCAGCAAGTCACTGTGACACACGCTAACACCTAAATTGAGCAGAACAACTATATAGCCAAGTGTTGCCTTGTTAAAATGTCTGCTGTTCTGGAAACCCAGGTCAGGTTTGCACTTGTCCTTATCAAACCATGTGTTTTTCAGATACTTTCTCCTGTTTGGCTAGATCATTTTGAATTCCTAGGCTGTCTCCTGTATACCAGAAGTCCTACCCCAGCCATCATCTTCAAATTTATCAGTAGTATTTCAGGAACTCGGTACCCATTAATGAAGATACAGTGTAGCACCATAGACTGGCTTCAGTGAAATCCATACTTAATGCACCCTTCCAGTTTGACAAGAAGTTTACTGACAATGACTCTTAGAAGCAAGTTTTCTAACCAACTCTGAACTGTCCTTGTAATGGTGTCACGTTGACTCAAGTCACCTCCCCCTATAACACACCATGTAAGAAAATGCTAAAGCTTTACTGTAGTCAAAGCACATCTGTTGCTTATGTAGAATGACAGTTTCCATTTTCATCCTCTCACAGAAGGAACCTGAAAAGGTTTGAAGTGTTAGTTCCTCATTAAACTATTTGCCATCACTCATCTGCTTGGCACCTTTCATGTATTTGCAAGTAGCCTGGTTTGTTCTTACAGTGTTTTTCTGGGTACTAAAGGTCAGCCAACTGGTCTGCAGTTGTCTCAGTTTTCTTGCTCCTCCATCCATGCTTTATTAAGCTCATCACTCCACTTGCCCTTGATTAGTTTTGTGGGACCTTGGTCACCCACCCCAGATTCTCAGGAAACCCCAGCCAGCTCTCAGATGGTTTCTGCCAGAGGTGGACGTACCTATGGGGAATTTCATGAGATGCAACCAGTTTGAAAATGTTTAATTTATTGAAATTGTCATTTTAAATAAGTTTACTAGTTTTTTAGTACCCTGAAGTCTCAGTCTTTTGATGACAGTTCTGTCAGCTGTCCAGTCACAGCTTGCCCCTTCCAGTGGAAACAGAAAAAAATTTAGACACAATTGACATTGATAGATTTAAGTGATAGAAATGTGGGAAGGAAAGGACAACCTGCTTCAGTAAGTCTCGTCTCCAATGCTCATAAAATGTAACAGCATGCAGAGACTACGCAAATCTCTGCACCTAACAAGCCAAAGCTGCTTTAGCATGTTCCTGCCAGGAAGCCCTTACCCTGGGCTGCTAACACTGCAAAAGCAGGCTGAGCCTGCCAGGGGTAAACCCGGGGCTTTACCTCTTGCCTTTCCCCTTTACAGAGGATAATGTTCATACTCCTGGCTGCAGCACCAGCATGCCCGTGCTGCCTTGCTGGGTGGGCAGTTTCTGCAAGCAAGACTCCAGGCACCACTGCTGAGGTGGCAAAATGGGCTGAGGCTGGAAAGGGAGGCCTGGGGGAACAGTCCCCAAGGCAGGAGGGGGCTGCAGTGGCCCAAGGAGTGTGGCCCCAGAGCGGGCTGTGACAGCCAAAGGGCCTCTCCCTCAGCCCTTGGTGCCAAGGGGGAGAGATGCAAGGCTTGGACTTGTGATCCCTTGGTGCAAAGCTTTGGCTGGTGGTGGAACAGCAAGGAGAAAAACCACAAACAACAGCTCCAGGAGAGAGCCTGGGAATGGCAATGCTCATCATTTAAACAATATTTTTGCTAACTTTTATACAGGTTCTTCTTCTCATTTCAAAGGGAAAGACACTTTATTCAAGGCTTCACTCTTTCCTGCAGCAATCCACAACTTGCTTATGACTTGCCTATGGCTTTCTGCTGGCTGTACAGTTTCCAGTTCTCCAATTTTTTATGCATCATCATCCCAGACCAGATACCCTCAGAAATGTCCCCAAGCTGTAAAAATGGGTTAATCGTCCAACAGCCTCTTGTTTAAAATTCAGTAAAGTATTATACAAGCATTCATAAATGATGATCTTTGAAAATAAGAGTAGCTTTACATGCAATTGTTTGTTCAGGCAATGTACAAAGCAAAGATTTTTTGGAATGCTACATTATTGTTATTTTTTTTAAATACTAGTGGTCCTTTAGTGAGTGTTAATCTCTGACAGATGGCTATGTCCATCTGGCACTACTGAAGAGTGTAAGAGTCTAATTTATGTGGAAAATTTATTTAATTGTGTATTAATTAGAAACAACTAAAACAACTGATCTTTTCATCCTGGGAGAGCATGATGGTGCCAAAGCACCACTAATAAATTCCACTGCCAAGAAGTGGGAGAGAGTGTGCAGACAGAACTCATGGCATGAATACTTTTTCTCCTTTCTTAGATGTGAAATATTTCTAAGGACAAAAAATCCTGTGAACAAAGTGCAATGTCTCTCACAGACAAATTCACACAGGCCCTGGCTCGTGCCGAAGGAAGGCGTGATATCAGCCTGTTCCTCATTCTCCGGTATGAGGGAGGGCATCCATGGGGAAAAGGCAGACTTGGATATTCTAGATCTGGATGTGCCTGGCTCAGTACAACACCTGAAGGGATGCTGATTAACCACTATTGCTGCTTCTAGCACCAGACAACAATTTTATCCTCATCCTGCTTGCTGAAAAGCCTGCAGCTCTTGCTGGCTGCCCCAGCAGTTTGGGGTGCTGAGGATGTTGCCAGGAGAAGGCAGTGGGGGAAAGCTGAGCACAATGTCTGCAGTGTGGGAGAAGAGGAAGGAGGACGAGATGAGGGTCCTCTAGAAAGTCTGCAGCATAGCTCAAGTAGGGAGGTGGAGCCACATGAAGCCAGGCTTTATCAGTCCAGCTGATCATGGAGCAGTGTTACCTGTGCAGGCATCAGCTTCAGAGAAGTTAAAAAGGCAGGAGAGGCCCTGCAACTACCAGTTGCACAGAAACTTATAATAAAATATAGATTTTACTGTCTTCACAGCATGATCCCACTACCATGGTGAACTGTCTTCTGAATACACTTGAACTGTTTTGGACCTTGACTGGCTTGCTGCATTGCTCAGGGAATCTGAAAAGTTATTTTGATGTGATGTCATACTCAGAGAATAAAACGCACTTTGACCATGACAAGATAAATGTTTATCTGTTATATTTTCTTCTTTTAGCATCATCAAGTACCCAGGTTGAAGAGAAACACCATTCTTAAATTTTTCCTGAAATGAAAAAAACATTCTTCTAATGTTGGTTCAGAAAAGTTCTTTCTGTCTGCAATTGTCAAGATGATTGTCTTACCTTGGACCATGAAAGGGTTGAGTATTGTTTCATGCTGAAGTAAAAATATTATTTCATCCTGAAGATCAGAACAGATTACTCAGTATTCTTCCAGCAAGCAGATTTATATTTAGAATGACAATACATAAGGTTGTCTTAGCAATGATAATTTTTTTCCCTACAAAAACAGTGTTCTGAAAGTAAATCCTTACACAAGACTGCTTTGCGTTAAAAACATGTTTTGTCTTTCATGACTGCCAGGTCAGGTTAGCCTCTTCAATCTGTGTGGAAAATTCTTAGGTGATTTATTAAAAAGGAAACAAATCAGAATTTTGCTATGCAATAGCAATCTACTAAAATGCATAATTTCAGTAAACACATATTTTTCTGGTGGTGTTACAATCGTGAAGTATCTACACCAGAAGCATCGTTTCTATCAAATTTCAGTTGCATAGTTTTGAAGGCTCTAAACCACTGCTTATTTCCTTTTAAATGCTCTATTATTGTTTCCTAGCAGCAGGAGGTAATACCTCCAAAGTTCAAAGCCAAGCTTCAGTCTGCTTTGGGTGCTGGGGGAAAGCCTTCAGGGTGCTGGTCTGTGAACCTGAGGAGATGAAAGTGGATCCATGGTCCACCACACTTTTCCTGCACAGCTGTCTCTCAACTCCTGAGTGTGTCATGGGACTGCAGGGCTGCAGCAGTCCATCAGGGCCACTGACATGGAAACCAGAACCTGAAGCTCATATTTGTGATACAGGAGACAGAGGAAGTTTGGAACCCTTTAAAGAGGATTAGAAACCAGGCGGTTAGGGTGCCTCTACAGTCTGCCATCAAGAGACACATTGAGAAAGGTCAAGATCCAGTCCCTTCCTCCAGACTGTGGTCACCCAAACCTGGGTTCTCTTTTGAGGGTTAGTGCTAACAGGTTGCCTTTCAGAACCAAACAAGTTCTTTGCATCTTCAAAAGCAGGAAAAAAAAAAAAGGCATTGGTGGTAATGCTTAAATTTTATATTAGTTTCAACACATGCTCAGGAAATGCGACACATGCTTTTTAAACTTTTCTCAGCTGGAGGATGTTCAAACCCAGATCAGAGAAAATCAGCAAGAAAGAGCCTGTAGCTGAGACAGGAGAGAGTGCTCTTGGGGCAGAGGGCAGGTCTGCTTACACATTGCACTCTAGTCTTTGGACAAAAAACAAGAATAATTCTGGGAACACAGACTGGAGCTTTGCTGGTCTTGTGAGTTGTAATTCCTCTATCCTGGTCTCTTCTTCTGTGCTCTGGAGAGCTGCACTTGTACTGCCTCTGTCCAAGGGTCCTGGCTCTGTGACAGATACTTAAAATTATTACCTTGGAATAAAACTGCCCTGATAGAAACCTCACAGGGGCAGGGCACGGGTGCTTTGTAACTGAGTGCTGGTTTTTGAGGTGATCCCATGCTTACAGCCTATATATTACCTTTATCATCTTTATGATAAAAATTACCAGCACTTCACCTCCAGCGAAACACAGGTCCTGAGCTCAGTGTCTCGATTGAAAAACACAAGTGGTGGTCACAGCGTCGGCAGGCTTTCATTCCCCACACACTGAATTCAAGGCTGACTTGCAGTTCTTCTCTCTAGAAATACCAGCTCGAAACGGTTGCAAAGTACCCAGATACTTTAAAAGAGAGTGGCCCTGTTGGAAAAGGTCCTGTGTGAAAGCTGCACTGTCAGCTTTCTACACCTTCCCAAGTGCAAAGACAACAGAAATGTAGTGGGTACAAAGCCCTCCCAGGGTTTCCCATGGCCCTTGCTGGTCAGGCTGAAAGCCAGACTATCTGTGCTGGTGGGAGAGGCCTGAGCACATCCCTGGAGAGGCACACATTGCCTGAATGTAAATAACTGAAGCAGAAGAGAATTAAATCCAAAAGCTATTTAGAATGAAATTCACAAACAGATCTGCCCTTCCAGTGCCAAGGGTGTGCTCTGTGGAACAGAGGCATTTTATTGTAATTATCATGCTACCAGAGGGTCTCTTAGAGCCCCAACTCCCACAGCCCAGGGAACACAGGACAATCCCAGAATTGATTTAAAGTAGTAATTCAGATTCTAGCTGTCATGAGCTAGAGAGAAGCTTGAAATTGTTACTTGTTTTTTATTAAAGGGTTCAAAGAAGCAAAAAGTCATGGGTATTTTTTTCTAATGTAATCATTTTAAAACTAACCCCTTTATACAAAGAAAGAGCCTGATGTGCGATTTTTGGACATGTGTAGCTGGCAATTTGGTGAGTGGAACCACCGTGGATTTGCTAGGTCACTTCGCATGTGCTCTGCCATATGCACATATTAGAAATTAGGACCCTGAGGTTCATCTGCCAGCTACCTGGCTGTTTGTGTCAGTTCTGGAGGTGCTACCCAACATTACTTGGTATTTGCACTGCAGCATCTGATGCTCTCCGTGGTGCCCCAATAGCAAGAAACACTTTTCCAGAGGTAGCATTCACAGTCAGGTTTGTCACCCAGGGGCTTGACACCCACAGCACCACAAGGTAGTTTTAAGTTCTGTTCTTTCCTGTAGATGAAGCCTTTTGGAATCTGTGGAAGAACTGCCCAGAATAAAGTACAGGTAAAGAAGGGCTGCCCAAGAAACAGCTGAACTTCTGCTTTAATTGTTCTGCCATGACAGGAACTATTTCAGATTAAGATAAGTAGCAGGTAAGTGGTGCTGCATGGAAATAATGCTTCTCCCACAACAGCAGGGTTTTTGTGCTAGCTTTGCAAGACTTGACATGCAGACATGGGAAAGCAGTGGGAAAGTTCACAGAGCAACCAGAGCTCCATATATAACACACTTGTTCCTCTTACCCCTAATCATAAAAAGAGGAGGCAAGATTTGTTTTCTTCTTCCTGCCCTTTTCTTCCTTTTTGCAGAGAAAGCAAGTTGACTGAGCCAGTCTGATCAGGGAGCAGTTGGAAAAAAAAAAAAAAGAAAACAAAAATGGGAAAGTTTATAAAAACTGAAAACAGGCTTCTTTCCCAGAAGAAAAGAAATGGATTTTGAGAAGATAACCAGTTCTTGACACGGGAAGCTCATTCCCCAAAGCCAGTACTCAAGCCAAGAGGTCAGGTCTTGTACCTTGCTGTTTGCTATTATGTTTGCATGTTACTAAGCTGGAAGGTTTGTGGTTTATGCTGTGACTATGAGGGAGTGCAAGCTTTCAGCCACACAAACAAATCCTGAGGCTTTAACACAAGCTCAGCTTGTCAGTACAAAGTAACTTTAATTAACCTAGAAACTGTTACCCAGGAGTTTGTCTGAGCAACAAATGATCAAAGAAGATGTCTCTCCCACGTTTCCTTGGTCTGGTTTGACTCCCTACAAAGGGATGTTTTGCACTCTGAGCGTGGAGGGGGGATGTTTTTCTTTGAAGTTGTTTTCAAGTGCTTTTGGCAAAGGTGGTAAGAAGCGTGATGTTTTCAATCTCCTCTTTGCAAAAAAATTACCATCTGCAGAGGCCAAAACCTTTCCCCTAGAACAGAAGAAGAGTGCAAAAGGCTGCTCCTCCAACAGGTGGTGAACTTCTTCCTGATAAACCTCCTGTACTTTCATACTGGCTTTTTTAGAAGCCAAGTAAAGGCCCTCTTGCTCAAGCATGGCAAGTGACGGATCAAAGGACATGTTGCCTGATGGGTCTGCAGTAAGCTGAGACAAAAAACTGGATGAGAGCTGAGCCTAAGACAAATTGTTGAAGTTTTGCTCTTGGCAGAGCTTTCAGCCCCAGCCAAACCTGAAAGGAGGCTGAGCTGGAGCTTTATGTAGCTCAACCCCCTGCTTAACGCGCTGTTCCCAAAGTAAAAGGCAGCAGGCTTCAAACGGATCTTTTAAGTGTCACATAGTTTTATTGAATTCTATTTCCTGATCCAGAGGGGAAGGAGCAGCAGCAGGGAGAAAAGGGGAGACCATCCTCTTCAGTGGTGTCACAAACTAATTAAAGTGATTAAAGTCATGCTGTATCCATGACCTTAGAGGACCTGCAGCAAAGACACAGCAGGACATGTGGCTCAGTGGGTAACTATTTACATAGAGCCCCGTACAAGGGCTCATAATGTATTAAATCCAGCCTTCTGTCAGGAACAAAAAAGGCAAACACAGACCCCACAAAATTGACTTATTTTGTATTTTTAGAAGAGATTGATGAAGAAAATGAAGATGCTGTTTGATAAGGAATTAAAAAGGAACTGAGGACAATATGCTTATTGGAATCCCAGAGGTTCTTTAAGGCCACCATTTTAGAAATTGAGAATAAATGCATCTCTCAAATGAATAAAAACTCTGAAAGACCCCTGACAAGGCAAAGAAGTCAGTGTGGTTAACCAGCAGAAGCTAACAGAAGTTTTCAAAAAATAAAAAAAGAAAAAGGTTGTTTCAAGTAAGGAATAAAGATGATGTCTGTCAAGTTAAATGTGAAAACATAAAAAGGTTGGACCAGATAAAAGATTTTCTAGAGCAAGTCACCAGACGCAGAAGCTAATATTAAATGTTTTTAAACACATCAGAAGCAGGATGTGTTTGTAAACACATCAGAAGCAGGAAATTGTTAGGTTATGTAATGAAAGCTCATTTGCACACCCAGAGAGGAGCACAGAGTGTGGGGGGCATGTAACACCCAGATGGGTCCTCCCAGACCCATCACAGGGACCATCAGACCACCAAAGGTCCTTCTCCAGAAGCCAGAGGAGCACAGAGGCCCAAGGGCAAGTGGGAATCCAAATCAAGGATCCTCGAAGAATGAAGGAGGAACTTCTCCAGGCTCCTCCCAGGGCTGTCCCTAGAGGACTTCATCCCCAGTGTCCAGACTTGAAAGCCATCGTGAGGTGTCATCGGGAGTAGCTCTCCAGATCTCCTTTTGATCTGTGGGGGTCACTGTCTTGAGCTCTAAGACTCATTATGGGAAAAGCGGTTTGGAATTATTCGTGCCTTATGGCAAGGTGCTTAGAGGAGGAACCAATGGAGGGTAGAGGCAGGGATTTCAGTGACCTGGAGTGCTTTGTGTGCCTGGACCTACTGGGAATGCACTTCCAGTCTCACTACTGGCTTGACCTGGGGTGTGGAGCTGTGGCAGACTCGCCTCTCTTGAGCTGTCAGATCCAGCATGACGTATTTTACCCTAACAGAAACCAGCCAAAAATCTGTGGGAGTAATATGATATTGAGGTGTAAAATGAGCAAGCAAGACAGTTAATGGGCCCAGGCAAAAATGTTAGCAGGAAAGTTTTGGTGCTCATTGTGTTGGACTTTAGCCTTCCTTTATGGAAAAAAAACTTCCTAAAACTAAAGAATGAGTAAATGAGACTTCAGAGGTGCTGATATGAATAATGTCTGGTTAGCGGGGCCAGAAGCTATTCAGACCACGTTTCTCAATATAGCTGTAACTCAGATATTGAGTCATGAAGCTGCTGTTGGATATATAATCCATCTAGGCATAGTACCTCAGCTGTGGTGCCCCAGGAAGGGAAGATGATAGATGTGACACTAATTTTTAATCCAGGAAACAGATGAGCAATCCTGACTTCCACTCAGGGTCATGGCACAGACTAAGACTAGTAGTCACAGAGATAAATGTGGTAAGTTGGGAAATGTTTCATACTGTGCACGGAAAAGTCACAATGTGTGTTGGATTCCTTTGAAGCTTTTCAAAAAGAATTAAATTGCCAGGGGGCTAGAAGGAAGATAATTTGTGTATCAATAACTGGTTGAGTAATAGAAAACAAGTTTTCCCAGTGGAGAAAGGGATTCAGTGGAATCCCTAAGGAATCAGTGGTGGAGTCTGTGCTCGTCAACATGTACATAAAAAAATCAGACGTGTGTGAACAGTGAGGCAACAAAGTTTGTTGACTAAAAAATCTGCTCAGATGTATTATGCCTATTTGAGTTCAGCCAAGGTTTTCAAGTCACATAATAATTTACAAGCAGATCAGTAGCAGTAAAAATGGACAAAGCCACAAAAAGTCTAAGACTGAAATGACTGAAATTTAACCCAGGTGTAAATGTTTTACATTTAGTAGTGGGCCACCAGGGGCTACTCTGTAGCCGTATGTGCAACCAGTTTTGTACTGGGCCTGTGGTAGTTTTGTGTAAACCAGTGATTGGGAAAGCATTGTCTTTAGTCTTTGTGATATGCTGCCTTTAAGGGGTTTCTGAAATGTAGCAAAGAGAAGTAGGTGTATTTTCAGTAATCAGAATTTACTGTGGAGCACTGTGAGCTTCCTCATGGTTCTACATTAGAAAAGACAGAAAACCAACCATCCAAACTGTGCTTCCCTAAACTGTAATATCAAATGAAATAGTGCTAGGGAAGGCCTGGCTAGAATCATGGGATGTGGAAACTCTTGCTTTTACCCTGTCCACAAGATGTATTATCCCTGTTGCAGAAGAAAAGCAAACCACTTTAGCATTATTTATACTTGACAAATCTATCTTAGCCAATACTCATCTTCTTTGTCTTCCATATACAGTTTGTTCATTTTTTTCCATCAATATTTTTTCAATGGAAATTTCCTTTCATCAGCTGATAATTTCCATCTCCATTCTACACCTTTTAAAGTTATCCCCTGTGATTTGGTTTTGTCATCTTCAGGCCACCTTGTTTGCCCTCTGCGGGTTTGCTGAGGTTGCATCACTCTGAGGTTACTTCCACCCAGCCTTCAGGATGTCAGGCTGAAGTTTATTTGTTGTAGTCCCCTTGAAAACTTCTAAATTATCTGAATGATTTCCATGTCAGGCTTTGCATATTTTCAAGTGAAAACTTTCATTTGCATCTGATTCCAATTTTTTCAGATACCTGCTTCAAATATTTTTGCTCACTCAGATGCAGCCAAGAACAAGCAAAATGGAAAGGCCAGAAAGACAATTTCACAATATTCTTAACTAAGCCTTAGTTAAAAAGAGACTCAGGGAGGGCCAAGCCCTGTCTCATTTTCTAGGCATTTTACAATAACTGAACACAGGAGACAAATGCAGATGTTACTCCAAAAGCACCTGGAATACAGACAGAGAACCCTTAATCCTCATATTCAAAAGACATCCACTATCAACAGAAATCAAACTGGTGGAAGAACCTCATGTATTTTAGGCAAAAGTTGAATGCTCCAGAGACAAAACCCCACTGAGAACAAAAGAGGAATGATGAGGGTTCACAGCCAAAAGACAGAGTTTGCAGTCTATTTGTCAGATTCTTGGCCTAAAGTTGACAGCCAAAGAAGGGACAAAACCCTGCACTGCCTCATTCCCTAGAGGTTTGCCCATCTGTCCTCAAGCCTCAGGGTAAAGGCCTGGTGATAACTAAGTAGCAAAAGTTTTCCCCAAGTGTCTTTCACATGGCCTGAAAAAAGAGACTAACAGAGCTTGTGAATCTCAAGTGGCAAACCTTTAGCACTGGTTGCCATCCCCAGGAACACAGGTGCTCGAGTCAAGGGTCACTGTGGAGAGAATCAGCTCCTGACAACTATGCAGATCCAAAGCTGAGATACTGTCAGGATCTTGATGAGATCTGATGAGTCACCACTGAACACTTGTTCTGCAAGATGTAATTGTTGGGAGGATAGGGTTAAAACTGGAAGATTTGGTGAGGAGGAAATGGGTTTTGCTCAGTGACCTTGCAGATGGGAATGCTAAGAAAGTCAGTGTGGGGAAACTCCATGTATTATGCCTAATGTTGTTCATCCTCTGCCTGCTTCAAGAAGTAGAATTCCTGTGTAGAGATGACACTCTAACAGACATGCTTCAGCTTCCTGCTGGGAGAGAGTGAGATCATAAAACCACAGCCTGTGATAAACTGTGTGTGCACAAAGCCTTTTAGGGTGAACTGAGCCTGACAGAGCCTGACAGAGCCTGTGTCCCTGTGTGCCTCTGGTCTCTAGGATGAACTGAGCCTACCAGAGCCTGTGTCCCTGTGTGCCTCTGGTCTCTAGGATGAACTGAGCCTAACGGAGCCTGTGTCTCAGCTGCCTGGCACTGTTAACGAGGTAATGCAGTAAATCTCTGCATTTCAGCCATGTTTTGGTGATTGCCCTGGTTTCCTATATGTGTTGATTCACATGATAGGTCAAAGAAGATCCCCCCAGGCTCTTGACACTGCCACTTGCTTTCTGTGTCCCATACCCCAGCCCAAAGGAAAGCAGAAGGGAGCTGGTGCAAAAATTTGGGAGCTTAGGAGCCAAGTCCAGATCACTTACCCCAAACTTGGTCATACCACACCTCCTATAAGACTGTTTTTTGCTATTTACTCTTGGTAGTGCCTAAGGCTCATCAAAAGACTGATTTTGACAGTTCTGTGGATCCCAGGACTTCCATGTGCTGCTTACAGAAAGTCAATATTCACTTTCCTACTTCCCAATACTGCTCAAATGGAGAAGAAGCCATGCCTCAAATCCATCTCTTTAGGAGAAATTCCAACTGTACCACAATTACATGCTTTATATAGGGTGAGTCATAGAAAGTCATGGGAGGAAAAAGTTTGAAATAAAACATGTGCTGTGAAGCATCTGTTCAAATTCTTATCTACAGCTTTGTTAGAGACAATAAAGATGGAAAATAAATTACCTACCATAGTAGTAAAACCTGTCAAATGGGCCACAAAGAGCATGGCACCAAAATGCTGTGAGTTATACTCTCTTCCCTTGAAATGGAAATGTTACCAAACATCAGCCAAGGCTAAATTACTGATCAGAAAGGATGCAGTTCCAAATGTTTTCCATGTAGCATCTAGCTAAGAGTGCTTCAAATGACTCCCCCAGAGTAAAAGGTCAGCCATTAAACAAATTGCCAAAAGAACAGATAATGTCTGTGGAAGAAACATAATCATTAATTAAAGAAGGGATTATATTGATCAAAAGAGGCACTCGAAACACCAATAAACAACCTGGAATAACTTCCTAAACAGAAATAAAATCAAAACAGAGCTGCAAGCTCTACAACACGACCCAGGAAAACTTCTCTTTCCTACTTAGTAAAACAGTCAGTGTAACTGTGTGTGCCCAAGAGCACCTCTGGCACAAAACATAAACCTATCAGCTCTTGGAACACGCACTGTATAAAGAAGAGACCCACACTTTAAATAGTTCACAAAACACTTTACAGAAACTGAAAAGGATCCAATTGCTGTGCCTCAGACAAACTACTGAAACTAAAATGGTTGATAGTCACTGATCCCCAGCACCATCACTGGTCCAACATGCACAGCAGTTTTCATTCTCTTTAGCCTGTATCATTTCCAGTTGCCAGGCTTTAGGTATAGAGACATGCACCTCAATACATTGATCAGGCATGCAAAACAAGGCAAAATCCAGAAAAAAGATCACCCCTATCCCATCTTCAGATCCATCTGTAAAACCAACTGAGCATATCCTTCTCAGGGTGTGGTGAGAGCAAAACCATCCCTGATTCCCTGCTCCCAAGCTCGCAACTGTAACCCTCTGCCAAGATGGTTGTCACTCAGACCAAAAACCCACAACTCATACACAAACTAGATACTGAGTAGACACATGTGAAGAACACGTCATTAACATAAATCACAAGAGAAGTTAAAGCAGCATCCTTAGGCCTTGCCATTAAAATCAGACTTCTCACAACTCATGTCAAGAGAAGCCCTATGTAGGTGGCAAGAGTGCCTATAGCAGGGTCTCTGATGCACCCAGAACCAGATGCTGTTGAGGGACTCTGGACATTCTTTTATGTAGCAATTCCTTCACTCCTAAATAATGTGCTGGAAATTTGCCTTGGAGATCAAGGTAAGACATGGCACCAGCTTTTGGCTAAAACATAATGCTGGCACCTCGGTACAAGAATGTGCTTGAGCAAATTAATTTTAAATCTCATCATTTCAGCATCAAGTAGATGTATAGCTCTTTAACCCATGCTTAATGCAACTGTTTTTTCTGAAATAGGCTTGAGAATAACCCACATACATTGTGGTGGGCAATCAGAAACACTGAGGTGAGTTGGAGAGAGAGAAATGCAAGTGGTGTCACCAAATGCCATGCTTTGTTTCAGCCATGACCTCTGTTTGTCTTTTGGATGATGACCCTTGGCAGACAAGCCATGAAGTGGAAAGGTTTGGTCACACACAGGCAAGGCAGGGAGAATATTGATGAGCACCTGAGCTGGTGCATGAGGAGGCCATTTTCACTGATGGGGAACTCGTGTTGTGAAAGTGTGACAGATGGCATGTGGCTGGAGTTTGGTGCAGAAGGATTAAAGCCACGTGGGATAGACAGGCACATTAGAGGGGGAGAGGCATACAAAATCCAGTGTGTAAAATGGCAGCAGACACCTGTGTTCAGGGACTTGCCTCCTGCCCTTCCTGGACTTCCTGGGTTCCTCTAACTGCAATGGTATCCTGACTTGAAGGGAAGGCAAAGGGCTATGAAATGTTGACACTCATGTTACTCCACCTCTGGGCATGGGCAGCCCTCCAAACAACCCAGTGTCACTGTGGCTGCAGGCTGTGGCAGCCCCTATTGTATTCTCATTAGTATTTATGGCAGCTGCTGTATCTAAGGCTGCAGCTGTCAGGACAGCTAACAAGGTACGTCTCACAGTGTTGCTTTCATGAGACTTTACAAGGTGTTGTTAAGAGTTGTTGGCTCTCACAAAGCACAGCGTTTGAACAAGATGTAAACTCTTCTGTGGAAACCCAGCACAAACTATTGAGATACTGAGATGCCAGTAAAAGAAGATTTGCAGGACACAATCAGACCCTGAGGTTCTAAGCAGGCACTGCAGAAGTGTGTTTATTTTCCAGTGAGCTTGTGCATATCCAGAGGGCATATCAGTGGGGATTACAGTGCAGCAAGGTCTCCATCACAGCTCTTGCTCTGTCTGCTGTCTCAGACTCACAGACAGGGATAAGACTGGCTGTGTGTACATCACAGCTCAGGATACTTTTGTGTATAATTTACTAGGAAATTGAAGCGGCCTTGCATTCTTTTTTACTCTTTTACCCTGGAGGAAGTAGGTGGACCTCCAAGAAGTGAGACTGGCCAAGAAGGGCACTGGGTGACCTGTGCCACTAGTTTCAGTACCTGGAAGAGCTTGAATATGGGGGTTTGCATCCTAATGAAAGGCTGGCAGAAGGCGCCCTAGAGCTGAAATCCCTGAGGAGCTACAGCTGCACTTCATCTGCCTAGAGGCATGTGAGCCCCCAGTAAAATTGGGTACTTGCCCAGGTTCAGACAGCCTGGGATGAAGATAGTGCATCTGTCTGCAGATGGAGATAAACTGTGGTCAGTTCCTTGGGAACTGATGTGAGACACAAGACCTGTTACTGAAATGATTCAGCTGTGATCAAATTCTGAGCTGGTGAAAAGCATAAATTAAATCCCAAGGCAAATTCTTACATTTTGAATCTTGTAGACATAGAAACAGCAACACAGACATAGACAGGCATAGACAGCAACATTTCTGACATTAAAAATTGCAATGTAACAGTGAAAGGGAAATGGGAAGGCTGAAAATAAACTGAAGGAGTTGGACTGCAATCTCCCATTTTCATTTTGAGTCATTCAAATATTATTATTTTGAAATTTTGTTTTAGAATTGATACAAATGAATGAAATTTCAGGGAAATTGATTTTCCATCTGTTTTTAAAATAGTGGAGGAAATCAACCTTTAGTTGGTAATAAGTGATAACACAGAGTTCTTACTAATTTTCAAACTTGCATTAAAAATATTGCATGGATGAAACAAACTCTTTGGAAGGAATGGATTTTCATTGAGTAAATTCCTGTTCATGCCAGCTGAAGCCATAATTTGGGTCAGATGTCTCAGCAATTCACAGCTTGTAATAGATGAAGAATTGTTGTGATTTGCTTTCAAACACACGATGGGGTGAATTTCAATTGTCAAAATTCTTGTAAAATTGAAGCAGGGTAGGTTCCTGCTGACCAGAGATATTAATGAAAAATAGCTAGCAGCAAAAGAATGGAAAAAACGAGTGGCAAAATGCAAACCAGGGAAAATAGCAAAAGCTTGAACAGGAAGCCCAGTCCTTGGGAAACATTTTGACACCCAGAGCGTGAACCTATCTTCAGTGGGATCTGTTGTCCCCATATTTCAGGCCACGGGTGCTTTCAGAGCAGCAAGGGTTTCACAGTGTAACGCACCAGGAATGCGTCGTGGCTCCTTGAAGCAGCAGTGTTCCCAAGTTAAAAAGAGAGACAGTCTGGAGCCTGCAAATGAGAGACATACAGCTTTTGCTGGAACGTGGAATGACAGCTGGAAGTTGCTTGGTTTCATAAGCGTCTGGGATTTTCCAAGGCACCTCAGGTGCTTAGGTACCCACTTCTCACTGGCATCCATGGAGACTACAGCGTGTGGCTTTCCTGCATTCCTTACAACGTCTTTAGCAGTGACGGCTGGAAAGAGGCCATTCATTTTTGGGGGTAACCTGCTTGCTTCTGGCATGGAAAGGAAGATCAATGTAAAAATATTCTCACCAAAGGAGGACAAAGCTACATGGGCCTGGGAGAGCTCAGCTGTCAGGAAGCCCCAGATCCATGAGTACCCAGTGTCCATTAGTCATCATGAGGGGCTGTGGCTTTATCCCACGTTTCTCCCTGTACCTCAGGTCTGAGCATCCCCTTGGCAAGGCCATCCACTGAGATGCTCGCAGGGAGGGAGGGAGCCAGCAGGGTTTCCACAGGAGCCAGCATGTTGTAGGTACATGTATTTCATGAGTCACTGCTCCAGGCAGCAGGAATACAAAGCTGGAGTACACCAAGGCCTCCTCCCACACAGGTATCCCTGCTGGACACAGGTCAGAGTTTCTTAGACTTCTCTAAGAATCCAAAAGAAAATACTTTTAAAAGCATTGCAATTTCAGAAACAGACTAAAGATGCAAAGTCATCCTATGCTTAACATCTGCTAGAACTAGGAAATCTTCTCCAGCCTTACCTCAGCATGCTACCATACACACCAATTAGAAAAATTAAGCTTCTCTGTGGCAGTGAAGTTTGCTTAACATTTGACTTGTAACAGTGACTGCTAGATGCCAGTCTCTCAAGAAATGACAATTTCTTTGACACATTTCAACTGAGTGAAGAGCATGGAAAAATACAAAAGGAAACCCTATTCAGTCCAAACGGACAGTGCTACGGTAAGGAAAAAGCCTTCACAAACCCAAAGAAAACTCGAGTTGATGTCCCCAAAGTAAAACTCACTATTACTAGCCACTGTTGCATAAAGCAAAGAAACTCTGCCTTGAAATTGCAGTTAAATTTAAAACACATTTTAAATTTAAAATAAAACCAAGTTAGATTACTTTTTTGGTACAATGATAGTCTTGGTTTTCATCCAGCTCTTATCGTGTGAACATTTCTGCTGCAACATTCCTTTACTGCCAAATCTGCTTTACTTTCTTCCACAAAGACAAAATGCAAGAATGTGGTGATGTTTCAATTGACTGTACAGACAGAAGTGGAAATTCAGTGACACCATGGCTGAACATCTATACAGCTTGGCCTTTAGGAAATGAGGACAAGCCTTTGAATGTAACTGTGCTAACAAAGAAAAGTTAAGCAAGTGCTTAGGTCTAATACAATTTGTTCTTACTAAGTTTTGCATAGAGAAAGATAAAAAGGTAATTGGCCAACTGATCCACATTTCTAAATTAGTAGATCAGTGGTAATATATTTGTCTTTAATACATTTAGTGTACTTTTGTCACCTTCAAAAGCTTGTAACATAAAATCAAAAGCCCATGCTGGCTGAAGTTATTCACCACAATAACTTACTATAGAATAGGCTGTTGTGCTTTTAAAACTTGGTTTTGGAATTATAGAATTAATTTTCAATACCAACTTTTATGTTGCTTTTTTACCCCAATTGTTGGTTGGGAACTGTTGTTAAAGAACAGAGCTGAGAATGTGATGTCTGCTGTTCAAGCAAACAAACAAGCACATTTATATGAAATATCTTCTTATCATGTTTCACTGCTAGATTCAGAGTACCTAAAAAAAATTGTGTTCTTTTAACCTAAAAGGAAAGGTGCAGAATGAGATAGAGATAGTAAGATAGAGTGTGAATACAAAAAAGGAATTAAAACTGAAAGAAAGAGAACAAGAAATGCCATATAGCAGCCAGCCTCAGAGATAAACAAATAACTGATTAGTGACTTTTCTTTTTCAACAAAACAAAAACTAGGTAAGATAGGATATTTTTACAATTTTGAATGATATATTAACTTATGTTTTACAGATCTAAACGGCTGCAGCATTTTTTTTTTACATTTTAAATTAAAGCATCATTTTGAAATGCATTATTGACTTATACTAATTTTTTCTCTTTATTTGCTTCTCTTCTGTTGAAATATTGAACTAAACTTGAAAACACATTTCCATATTTCTGTCCCTGAATTGCTTTAGGTTACATGGTCTACAAAGTACTGGAACAGCTTTTCATGCCAAGATGATTCAAAACCCATTTGGTTGCATATATATTGCATCTCCCTCACTTTCCACAGCCTCACATTGCAGACATTAAATGGTCTGCTAGTACTACTGTTATTTTGATTTTATCTGCTCTCAGGGTGATAAGCTTCTCAGTAAGTGGAAATCTGAGAAAGATATCTTCTGAGCTACAGACAATTTTTCAAATAAGAAGCATGAACTCTGGAAGGGGGAAAGGAAAATGGAAACATGTCAGGACACGGCTTGAAGCATTTGAGAAATTTCTGCCTTGTATTACCAATACACATTGTGTTTTAGAATTTTCTAAAGGCAAATGCCTACTTGGTGGGTGGCAGGATAGCAGAAAGTTCCTCTTAGCAGAGCGCAGAGGAGAGAAGGAGAGGTGACTGCTCAGCACCTCCGTCAGCTGGACAAGTGTGTGGAGGCACTTCTGTCTTCAAAAGCAGGGTGCAGGGGCCTACTTGGTGTGACCCAGTACTTCTTCATGCACCGATTCACAAAAAGCCCCCAACCCTTTTGATGAACTTTAATAGCTCATTATGGCACATTATCAACGTTGAAGCTGCTCTACATGTGTTGTCAATATGCTATGGTATTTGTAATTGAATACAACCTTCTGTGACATTGAAAATTTGCTTGTTCATCCCAAAAGACATCCACATGTTTTAGGAAGGACAAGTGTGCTTCAATAAACCTTTTAATCAAGAACACATGCTCAATAAACAAAAAAGCTTTTATTGATTTCATAAATAGCAAGACAATGTCAACCCTGTGCCAAGCAAACTATTGCACAGCTTACTAAAGTCTGTGGTACGTGTGTAATGGAGAATGGTAGTTGTGTGCCAGAGGGACCATTAGTGGTCTCCTTGTCTTGGGGTTGGGACCAGTGAGACAACTGTCTCTTCCCTCAGCTCTCCGTGGGATTGCAATGGACTCCCTGCCCACGAGCAGCAGCTTTGGAGGACAACAGGAGCAAAGGGTACTGTGATCATGTTCTGCATCTTTCCTTCATGTCCATTTCCTTGGACAGCCTCTGTATAGTTAATCTCTTGACCGCTTTTTAAAAACCCTCCAGCTCTTTTGGTTTTCATCCTGCAACATGTGTCTTGTATTCCAGTCTTTTAGTCATGTTTGCCCTCTCCTGGGAATGACTCATGAGATCAACACACATTTCTATGTAGGCCATGCTCAGGCAGGGGTTACCAGAACAGAGAAACCACACAGCCACATGGCACAAAAATGTTAGCCAACTGCCAGCAGAACTGCCAGATAAAATGTTTTTTTCCCATAATTTTTTTCAGTTTTTGAATTTAATTTCTTTTTGCTCTTGCCATTGTGGGGAGTGCTTGAAAATGGAAAGGCATTTTTCCAGTTAAATCTCCTGGCAAATTTCTGGTACCATTGTTATGTGTCCTAACGTAACACTCCTTTGTCAGATGAGTTCTGCTGGAGATGTTTTGATGATTATGAATAGATGATATTATCCTTTTTTTTTTTTTTGTACAGTCCTAATGCAATTCACTGTTTTTGTCACAATACAAGGTACATTTCAGGAATGGATGTTTTCCCACCACTCTTGATATATTTTAGCATTCTGTGATTGCTGGGAAGAAGCCAGTGGGGAGGCATGGCTCCATGGCAAGACCCCTCAAGGTTGTTAGGATAGAGTTTGATCCTCCATCAGGCTTTCCACAAGCTCTTTGGCATATGTTAATAACTTTCAGAGAGATGTGGAACATTCAGCCCAGGCTGTGATAGGACAATGTATGTACATCAGCAGGACATTTTTACATATTTTGCTTTCAACTCCTGACAGAGCAGCAAAATTCTTTCCAATTATTTTGAGAAAAAAAGAAGTGTTAAATTGAAAAAAAATTACAATATCAGTAGAAGTCTCTTTTTTTCCTATTAAAAATAAATCCTCAGTTACTACTGTGTTCTGTTGTAGTTGCCTCTAACATTTCAACAGCATAAACTTTTTTGTTCAAATGATCATATTATAACATAGATGAAGAAAATTAAATTGCCTAAGTAAAATAAAAAAAGCATAACAAAAAAGGGCATAAATAGACCCTGCCTGGTTTTATTATTCCAGAAGATATTGCAAGCACTGACAATAATCATGCCTCTCCTTAATGTTACTGACACTTGCCTATTTTCTTTCTTGCTGTATTTTCCTGCTTGGGATCTGCCTAAGTCATATTAAAAGAATAGGTGAAATGTTCAGCACTTTTGGTGACATCAACCATATGGGAAAAACAATGCATTTCCCTTCATTTTTAAGAAAACAAACAAATTTTCATTAAAATACAGTAATTTAAAGTAAAGTCATTCAAAAATTCATTCTAAGAAAGATACCAGCCTTTCTGAGGATGAGGTAAAAGGAGAATGAATGTCTTTTCCCTCATAAAAATTTTTAAAAAATTGTTTGTAAATTAGAGGAAAACCCTCCATGCTCTAGAGCTGGCAGTTTTCCCTTGGCTGTGATTTATCCTGGTGCTCCCTGGCAGGCAGAGCAACCTGATACTTGTAAAACTGGTTCCATCAACTCAACTCTCAAAGGCACATTCAGTTACTGACAGACCCTGACTGTGCCCATGGCCTTTGAGGCAGCTCAGTTACTTTCAGAGGAAAATGTTTGTCTTTTTCAGTGCTCAGGTTAGAATGTGATGGTTAAATTAGACTTTTTTTCCCACAGGCTTCCAATCATAGTCTTTTCATTCCAAGAAAAGTAAATGTTTCTGTGTGCAGGTCTGTCTCGCAGCAAGGAAAAGGCATGGCTTCGTACTGAATCAATACAGCAAGTCAACAGGTCAGTCAGCCACTCACTCACTTGATAACAGAAATCAAATAGATAAATTCCATTTGACTGATGGAATTTATATTTAAAGCATCATGTAGAAACACATATTTACAATTTCATTTATGTTGAATTGCCTAGGTATTTGTAAAAACACATGGCACTTTGATATATAATACCTCAATTCAGAATGTTTCCCTAAGAGGCCCCAAAATTTATTTTGAGTTGTTCCTAGGTATGCATTAATTTAAATACTCATTCTAGTTTTAGAAATTTAATTTTAGTTCATTTCAATTCATATTCCACATGTTATCACAATTAGACATTTTTAGAAATTCTATAAAGTTGAAAGTAGACATTTGCTAAGTTTTAAAAGTGTAAGAGTTCTGTCTGCTTGCCAATATGTAGAACTTCTTAAGTTATGGGACTTGGCATACGGCTTAATGCAGGCAAAGTTGTTTCTCTCCTGTCATTGATGCCAAGTGAAAATGTTCACAGTTTGTTCTTTTTCTTTATGTAGGTCAGCATTTAGCAAGACTTGTCCTCTAATTCTGCCAAAACCATGTTGATCTTATTCTAATTCTCTTAATAAAAGCCATAAATTTTAATTTTATCTCTAGATAATGATAACAATACTTCCAACTTGAACAAATGTACGTGGGTCTTCAAGAGACTGGCAAATGCCACATTTCTGAAACAGAGCCTAGATTCCAGTACTCCCAAACAGCAAGTCCCTGTCTCCAACCATGCAGGACGCAAAACTTAGAGGAAATGTCAGCATATCCCCACAAAGAGGTTATTCCCCTACTCTTCCTCCAGTCCATGCCAAGTCTCAGTGTGCTGTTGAGCTGTGTTGGCTTCAGGACCAGGCCTGTAAGCTCACTGTGAGAGGACAGCGTAGCTGATAGAGAGATGATGGAGGAAAGCCACATATTCTGCCACTGTGTCCCAAGAGGAGACTTAGCAGAAAGGGCCTCTCTGCTCTGCTCAAGTGTTCAAGCTGAGCCAAGCCTCTGGAGAGGGCTGTTGGCAAACCTGCTTTACGTGGGAGGACATCTGCTTACAGGCGACAATATGGCTGTAGAGCTACTACTCCGGAGATGCAGTTTTTGGTTCACATGCTTACCCTCTCCTGCTCCCTTCCACTCACTCCATCTTTGCTCCAGGTCCTCAGATGTTCCCAAATGGACAGCAGGATGGATGGTGTCACTGGAGACCCTCATGAGACACAAAAGAAGCACAATAAACAAAACAGAAATCTAAACCAGTCAGTGTAAGCTTCATATGTCTCTTAGTACAGCCAGTCCTTTAGGAAGACATGCTCAGCAGCTCTAGAAAGGAAGCAGTCAAAAGCCTGAAGTACTGAAGGTAGAGATTTGACTTCTGGTATGATGGTCAGAGCAGCCTGGCAAAACAGAAATAAAGAGAATTATGGCCCCTCCCTTATCACTACTGGTATACCAGGCTTGCCAGTACACAAAAAGGAAATAGAAGAACAACCAAAGATGCTTGTAACTTAAGCAAGAAAAATTACAAACTATTCCTAAAAGAATACTGCCATGAGTAAAACAAAAGAAGCACGTTTCAATAGCAGTCATAAAGCCAGTGTGGCCTATGCTGTTTAAGGTTGTGCCAGGAATGTGTCAGCCTCGCAGGCTGGGAAGTCAGCAGTGCCCCATCACAAGTGCAGCTCGCTTTGTGCTCCAAGCACACTCACGAGCTCTGTGAGGAGCACTGCTGCCAGCAACGAGGTCTTGCAGGGCTCGTGATGCACACTCCCCTCACTTCAGTTCCTTGAGGTCTATTTTAAGCAGGCAGCTTGCAGCACTGAAGTGTTGAAGAAAGTGAGAGTCCCGAACATGCTAGCCTTCTCACCAGCCAGGGAACTGTGACTTAACGCAGTGCTATAATTGCCATTCCACTGAACAGGCACAGAGGGGAAAACTGACTGAAGAGCTTGCTCAAAACTACCTGGGGAGTTTCTGGCAGATCTGAGAAGTGACCATAGATCTCCTGAGTGCTGGGTAAAATATTGGAACATTCTTTCTCCTGTAAACTTCTGTTCTCTCCTCAGGCATTCACTTTAGAGCAGCAAAATCTGAAGAAATAATATAAGAAAATACACATCCCCAGGATCTCCTCTCGCATGATACTGATGAAATCTGACACAAAATGGTAGCCGATTACTAGTAAAATATTCTCTTGAAATCTAAGAAAAGCTCATGTCCAACCTTTCTGAAGTCAAGAGGAGTCTGGTCAAGTAATCTCAATGCATTTACGATGAATTTAGGGGGGCGGGGAGGAGGCATGTAGCAAACAGAAAATAAGTGTATGTTAATCAGATGCTGTGCTGGCTAAACTATGAAAACCACAGGTGTGTACATAAAAAAACCACCAAGCCATAGCATTTGGTGTTAGCTTACAGTTCAGAGAACAATCCTTTTTTCTACATCTTGTCACCTGATAACTCTGCACTGAGCACTTCATACTTGAGGTACTTCAAACATTCTGCTTGAATCCACAAACACATTTAATCATGTGTTCAGTACACATGCCCTGCCCCACATCACACACCTGTCCTTCCTCACATTTACCCCTTGCAGATTTAGCAGCCACCACACTCTGCTCAATCCATGACCAACCCTCCTTGTGTCTCCCCTCCAGCTCCTGCTGGCACTTCAGGCGCTGGACTTGAGATCTTTAGCTGTAATGACAAATATAAATGCTGCGTGCCTTTCATTATCCAGATGGCATTAGCCTGATTCTCACTGTAACTGCCAGACACGACTGATTCTCCTTCTGCACAATAGTTTCATAAGGGTGTATCCACAGCTCATTATATTGTTAGAAGTGGAAGTTAGTAGACATTGACAAATAGTGATTCTGCAGCCAGGCTTTCAGAAGTTACAACACAGAGACATGTGGTGTCCTGTTGCCAGATCAGTGCCAAAGAATAACTGAGCCAAAAATTAAAACAAACTGTGAAGATAAAAAAATATACTAAGAAACAATTGGAGATATGATCAAGAATACGAACTTCTAGCAGACCAAGCCTAAGGAGACTGATTTTCCAGCTTCTACATTGCACAATCTTTACTGTCTCTCATCCCTTTCCTATTTAAGCTAAACACATTGAATGATTTACAAGAAGGTATATAAATATAAGCAACATATGCAACAATCCACCTGACTACTCAATCACATAAAATTTGTTCCTTAATCTAATATCATATTAGTTTTACTGTTGCTGCAAATCTAATTGAACCATTCAATGCAGTACATGAAAAGCTGAACTCTAAAGGCTGAGCTGGTAAGTCTGTGTGTTGGTAGCTGTATTGGTGGCTTTGTGATTCTATTTATTTTCTCTGGCTTCTGTTAGAGAAACTCACCCATGCTCCATATGACAGGTGGAAGTGGCTGGGTTACTGTGTCACACTGCTCTGGAGAGCTCTTTACTGCTAGGCTCTTTGCTGACTTCTTGAATGGTCAAAGAAGTGAAGAATATTTCTGGTATGAGCAGCACAGCTTCATAATCTCATGCTTATAACCTGAACAGAAGTGGATTTAATAGATCCAGTAATGATTTCTTCTTGCTTCTCATAGACTCGCACATTTCAGGGCCAGAAAGAACGTAATTCATCTTCCCTAAGTACCTAACAGAGGCCACTTCGTTTTATCCAGCTACTCATGTATTGCATTCAGTAATTATACTCACCTGAAGTACATCCCCTGGAAATGCAGCCAGTCTTAATTGGAAATCACATTAAGCAACAGAGAACCAACTACTTCTCTTTGAAAGTTTATTCTGTGATAGTCATCTCCAGCTTTAAAAGTCATGATTTTTTGATTGACATTGTCTCGTTTTTAATTCCAGATATTGGCTTTTGTTACACATTTTTCTGATAAGCTGGACAGTCAGCATCAAGTATTTTACCTCTATGAAGGTACTTTCACATGTATAAAGTCGACTTTCAATCTTCATAAGCAAGTAATCTTAAAACATTGATTAATTGGATTTTTTCAGTCATGGAGTATTTTATAGTTCATTTCAGAGCTTTTGGAAACATTCTTTATAACAATATTAATGGCAAATCTGGAAACAGAATTCCTCTCTTAACTGGCACCATAACTTGTAAAAACCATATGGATTTAAAAGTACCTGAAGTAACGGCGGAAAGTGGACACAGTTGAGAAGGTGAAAACAACTCTGCTCTGTTTCATGTGAGGTCAGGAAATAAAGGTCGTCATCTTACAAGATATCCCATTAGGACCCACCTAAGTATATTTATTTAAGACAGTTGTTTACATTTTCTTTAGAGAAATAAATGAAGTGCTGATCTCTTGTAGTTTGTGAAGACCAAACTTCCACAAGATGATAAGCAAAAAATCAGCAAGGAGCTGTCCTGCCAGATAGGAGGGAGGATATCCAGGCTCCAGGAGTCAGCTTAACAGATGGGGCCTCAGTGGCTATGCAGATACTGAGACTGGAATGACAGACACCCATAATTACTCTTCTTACTCAGATGTATGGCTCAAGGAAAAACTTGCTCTTTCACTATTTGCACTCTGCTGATTGCCTTACAAAATTGCCAATTGTCCCCTCTCTTTAAAAACATAACAAAAAAAAGTGTCGAGTTGTGACTATGAAATTTATTTTAGAAGCTGCTAATGGCTTCAGACAGATGTAGAGGAATCTAGTCTTCCATTAAAAATAAATACATTCTGACAAACTTTGGCTGCATCTACTCTGCTGACTTGGATGATGGCATGAATGGCACTAGAGGGCAACTGCTAAATTGCTGGAATTATGCTTGGCACAGTTTTGGCCTAAACCAAATAGCTTTCTGTTGGGATTATAATGCATGTTTTGGCACTTACTGTTGGCAAGGGTCTGTTCCCTGTAAACAGCTTACATGCAAAATAGGTCCATGAGTCTATGGACTGCCTGGAGTATCATCGGGGACCTGTTCCGTTCCCCTCACAGGGACAGGTCACAGTCCAAGACATGCTTGCAATTCACACGCCAGTTATTCTCAGCTGTGTTGGTCCTGGCTTGGATGAGGCTTATGCACATGCCCAAACTAAAGTTGTACCCATGATCCAGCATCATCATTTTAGTATTATTGCTACTTTTAGGTCTACTGAATTTTGCCATAAAGCCCTAAACATGAGGATCAAACGATCACATGAAGATGTTAGATCCATTCACTTCTCGTAATTCTGGCAGAGTAAACAATTGGAAATGGAAAACAAAATACTACAAAGGACTAGCAATATTAAATATAGATGTGATTATATATATGTGATAATCACAAAATCTGTGATAAAATGAAAATGTACTGAAAGCACAAACAAACACATCCAGTTACTGAAAGAAATGTGTTACCATCATTCAAATGGTAAATGGTCCCCTCGGTAACTTACCTACCTCAATTTAAAAGAAGCTGCCAAAGAATCTAACAGAATCACAGAATGACTGAGGTCAGATGGAGGTCATCTGGTTCAACACACATGCTCAAGCAGGGTCACCTAGATCAGGCTGCCAAGGATCATGTCCAGACAGCTTTTGGATATCTATCTCCAAGGGTAAATATCTCCACAACCTTTCTGGACAGGCTGTGCCTCTGCTCAGTCAACATAACAGTGAAAAAGTGTTTCCTCATGTTCAGTGGGAGCCTCCTGTATTTCAGTGTGTGCCAGTTCCCCCTGTTCCTGTCACTGGGCACCACTGGAATGTTCCTGGCTCCATTTTCTGTACACCCTCCCTTCAGGTGTTTCTGTGCATTGATGAGATCTGCCCTAAGCCTTCTCTTCTCGGGGCTGAACAGTGCCAGCCCTCTTGGCCTTTACCCACATAGGACAGGGGCTCCAGGCTCTTAATCATCTGAGTGACCCTTCGCTGGACTCTCTCCAGTAGTGCCATCTCTCTGTGACAGCTGGAGTGCACAGCCTGCCCTTCAGCTGTGGCCTCACCACTGTCTGAGCAGAGGGGCAGGATCACCTCCCTCCTCCTGCTGGCAATGCTCCTCCTAGTGCAGGTATCACAGTTCTGACAGTTCAAGGCTGTATATAACACAGACAGATGATCACATAGAAATATTCATGACAATGGATAGCACTGTGACACTGTTCGTGCCGTAATTATGCCTCTCCTGATGGGAGAGATCTTTAAAGTCCTTGCTAGGAGTTCGAGAGACAAACGGGACTCTCAGCCTTCGCTGCTTCTAGATAGTTGTTTATGAAGTCGTATCAGAGAAAAAGAGTCACTGGTGTGATCCAGACACAGCACAAAGCAGAGAATGCAGGAGAAAGACGAATTATCAAGATTACACAGCCTTTTTAAAGGTAAATCAACCAATGATTACTAAAAACTTATATTATTTTTACTTTTCTACCAATTATTTAGTAACACAGCCAGGAACTGCGGAATTCTTTGTCCAATCATCCCAAATGACTTTTACTGCGGAATATGGAGTAGTAGAAGAAGAAGAAGAAGAAGGTTTGGAGAACAACAACAATCCTCCATTTTGATGTTTTTTGCTTTTATCTGTTTACTACATTAACAAACCCAAAACCTCTAAATTTTTCACCCTGTGACAATCTTACATAGTAGCCTATCACCTAATTTACACCAGTGTAGTTTCTAGTTCTTCTCTAAGAGTAGGCAATTTTTTCCAAGGACGGAGGTCAAAAGCAGTGTTGTTCAGGGGGGTAAAATTCTTCAAAATAGGCAGAGAAATATTCTCTGCACTCTGGGTTCCCACACACTGAATTATCCCAAACATCCCATTCTGTCTTTTTTTTTTTTTAAGTAAGGTCTTGGGCTACCCTGGTTTGTTGCAGGACACCAAGAGTTTTCTAGCATCTGAGGATTGCTGCAGGTCAGCAATCTGTAGGTCTACCACCTGTAGAGTCTCCCTTCAGGAGATAATTTGGGTACTGGAGTGCTCAGAGGAGCCCAAGTGGGACTGGTGCCTCAGGGCAGAGCAAACAAGCAGAACAAAGCAGCACAGCCAGCTAGGAAGGTGCATGCTTGTTGTTGGGAAAACTTTCCATGCCTCCCTGTTACAGAAAACAATTGCTAGAAGTTTAGCAAACCACAGACCTAAAGTATTCATCAAATTTCCTGTTTCTGAACTCACTAACCACCACGAGAGCTCAGAACCAATAGGCTCTCTAATTTACATGGTTGGAAACAGATCCTACACCGGCAAATGAAGTATAAAAATGTGTCTGCAGAACCTGGATACTCAGAAGTTATGACCCAGTCAACTCTATATAAGGACACCAGACCTAACCTGTCCACATCCTGCCCCCTTCCTGGACTCCCCATTTCCATGGAGGAGAAACCCAGTAGCATCATCTGGAAGCTGTGGCATGGCTCCAGGAGGGTCCCTGATTTTATCTGGAAAGAGCTGAGGTTCTCCAGGGGAGGCATCTGGCCTGCAACCTGGCACAGCCAGAGCTTCCACAGGGTGCCTGCACTGCTGGCTCACTCCACCCGTGCCACCAGTCACAGGCTGGGCAGGCAACAGCAGTGCTACAGTGGCAAACCCTGCTGCTGCAGCTCAGGCAGGGAAATGTGGCAGCATAGGGGCTGCTCTACCTCATTTGCTACTTCCATACATGGCAGGTAAGGGAAAAAATACCAAAAATCATTAAGGATGCCTGGCATTTCCCATAGTTAGGCTCTGTCTTATGTTTATAACTTTTCCAGCTCTGACCATACAGTCTGTCATTTTCCAAGCTTGGTGCCTGCTCAAAGTTTTGGAAAAGGTCAGCCAACAATTCAACTGTTTCTGAAAAGAAAATAACTAATCAAGCTAAAAAAAATAGTGGCATTTTCTTTGAGCTGCTCTAGCACCCCCCAGCTTTGGAGCATTCACATGAAATCTGCCAGGAGGTGGTCTCCCCATCTGGGACATGCCAAGAAAGAAGTCTTTGAAAATATGTGGTTTACAATGATCGGGAGAAACATAGTAGAGTTTATAACTAATTTCCCCAGAGAAACTGTCTGCAATGACAATGTCCCAGCTTCTGGCGAGCACAGAAACTGCAGTTCTGTGCTGTGCGGGCTCAGTGCTTTACACCAGACACCAGCTGAGGAAGATTCTCTTGTGCTCCTCAAGCTCCCCCTGCTTTTCATTCTGTGATTCTCTGGCTCAGCTTCAGTGAGCTCAGACAGTTAACCGGAGTGTGTTTCCTCATCTTCTTGTACTATTGAGTGGGTGGGATGTTTTAGTGCTAACAAACTGGAATAGGTGGGGCAGTGTGGGTGTAAAGGTACTGTCCTTCTCTGCTGAAAGAGCTGTGCAGAGATCAGAATGTGAAAACCATAAAGCATAGTATGAGTGTCACCAGATAAAAGACAATTAAAGGAGAGAACTGGGCGTCAGATTCTGATCTCATGGCTTTTCTATATAGATATTGTTCAAGCAAATCTGAAGTAAAAGGAAAGCCTTTAAAAGTTTTAAAATATGAAGCCTCTACCTATAGTTTGTGGGCTTTTTTTTTTGGTCATAGGTTTTATATTTTTATATTCATTCCAGTAAGGATGTTGAACACACTAATAAAAATAACTTGCTGTAAAACTCTGTGTGCTCTAGGTTAAAGTTAATCCTGTAAAAGATTTATTCCTCCTTCTTCACACACACTGAACTAATCTGCCCTGTCTTACTCAAAACCTATTCTCACACTTTTGTCAGTGTTAGGTGGACAAGTAACAGTTGCTTATTAAATTTCACAAACAGAGTTAATGCCCACTTGTACTGCTTTAAATGCTTGCACAACTCAAAGGAGAGGCCCTTACAAAGACAGTTTTTCTAACCACATGTTGTTTGGTTCCCGCTCTTCCTATGCATGAACGTCTTTGAAGGAAAATGAAAATAATTTTCTCTTTTTAAAAAACGTTCCAAATTTCACCTGCTGAATCTAACATGCAATGCAAAGTGACAGTCATGCAGCTTCATGCAGCAGTGGATGAAAATTCCTGCTAAGTAGTTAAAGACTACTTGTGACTGAGAGGGAAATATCTATATTGGATTATAAACTCTGTGCTCTTACGGAATTAAAAATTTTATGAGAGCAGCACAATAGCAAATGAAGCAAGAGGAAATGGAGAGTTCCTTATTCAGCACAGGATATAGATGATGCAAACCAAACAGTGAATGGCAGTTGATGGTTCCCAGTGTTTCCTAACTTCAGTCCAGCTATATTCATGTCAGCACTGGAAAGAGGTTTGTTCAAAATTGCACCAGTGCACAGGGAGATCTGAGGAACTACCTTATGCAACTGTTCACCTTATTGAGTGTTCTCATTCAAAAATTAATCATGAGCCCTTCCTAAAGATTATAGCTGTGCAACTGTTGTGGTTTAACCCCAGCTGGCAACCAAGCACCATGCAGCCTCTCACTCATGGAGTGACACCCCTGATGGTACTCTCTACACTCAAGCTCCAGGTCCTTTTGGTAAATGGGACAGAGCACTTCTTACTTCACTGTGCTCTGATCCTGGTTTACAGGAGCTCTGTCAGATGAGTTTCTCTTGGCCACAGGAAGGGACTCACACAGAACCATCCTGTTCTCTCACCCAGAGCTGCCAGAGAGCAGACACACACCATGGGGTCCAAAGAGGCACAGATATGCCAGGAGGTGACAGGCCGAGCTTGGGGAATGCTACATCCCAGCCATTCTCAGATTCTACAATGGGCCACAAGGATTCTTGGCTACCTCCTGAACTTAGGGAAAGAGACCCACAGTAGTACAAAATTACCTTGATTTTCATCTATAATTTTCTTCTGAAAAACCTCCACAGGCCTCTAGATTTATAAATGACCCACAGTTTTTCTCCAGATGACTCCTATGTATAAATATATACCTATGACATATATAATTTTGTACCTCCCATACATTTTGTACAATTCAATTCTTCAGAAGAGTTGGATTCTTCTTTTTAAAGATAAAATAAGGCAGGAGTTCTGAAGACCGATCAGATATACAAACAGGCTTAGCCTGTACATTTTCCCTTCTCCCTTCAAATTCAGCAGGCCTGCAAATTTTTTTCAGCAAATACTCCCACTGAATTATTCACTGTTGAGACATAAAAAGTATTCAGAATATCTTTAATTTACTGGAGGGGAAAAAGTCTGAATTAAATGGTCTGTGTTCTGTAGCTTGGTCACGCTGACTTGAGATAATTTCAGGGCAGGATTTATTACTATCTGGTGCTCCTTTGTGCTGGTGAAACAAATATCCATAAATGCTTCCATGGAAAAAATAAAGCTTGGTTTAAAATAAAGTGTTTTGGTGATCCTATACAAACCACTTTCTTTCAACACTGGACCTTGCCACCTTCTCAAAACCCTGATGAATACAAAGAATGCTTTTGCAGCATTGCTTTCACCTTTCTCATCACTATCCATCATGTGGTGCTTAGGCAAGAAGAAGGAATTCTTGGGGGAAGATTTGTGCACTATGATGAAAAATCATGCAGCGCTTGTTTCCAACAATGAGCATGATGCCATGGTACTTAACTTAGAGGAGTGTTAGTCCATAGAAATTGCTTCTGAACTGTAACTTACAGAGCAAGAGTGGGATTCAGTTCTCCTGACACTGTTCTCTAGACATCTTTTAGAGCCAGTGGAGAGAAACAAGCTTTTCTACACTGTGATTCATTGATCTGTTTCATTACCTCTTTGGATGAGATGAATCTCACCTTAAAAGTGCCTCCTTTTCTCCATGGACTGGTAATGGTTTCTATGTGAGTAGCTCACTGCTTCACCACTAGAAGCATTTCTGTCCATTAGTCTTTCCCTGTAAATAAGTACAGCTAGCGCCCTTCAGCTTGAATCCAGCCAACTAGGATGATGAACAGGGGACTGCCTGGAGCTACCAGTGCTGTTTGAGATCACACCCCTCTCTAATTCTTACGATGTGCCTCTTTTATGGCTTTACTTTGAATACAAAGCATTCTTTTGAAGTCATCCCGCAGTCATCCCCAACTAACTACTGAGCTTTGATATGCTTTGTGAAAGTCTGAGTCCATCACTGGTTCTGCTTCAGAAGGCACTACGGCAGAAGATGCACACCATAAATGCCCCTAATATGCTTCTATTGCTAATATGTCTTCAATTGACAGGATCAGGCTAGATGCAGTTTGAAGTAATTCCCCATGAAACTTCCATATTATGGTTGACAAGTTCTCATATTCAACTATTTTACTACACAACCATTTCTTTTGGATTCCACTTCTTCGTAATTAAGATACAGATGCAGATTTCCAAAATCTTACAGGCACCTACCTCCGCTGATGGTTCACAGCCAGGAACTACTGCTTGAACTGAAGTACCAATGCTGCTAGCCTGTGATCATCTCTACTGCTTTATGGCTGGCAGAGCTGGCACAGTTCTGGCCCTGCCCTCTTTCATACACAGCTGGGAGATGGCGTGTACCAGAGACTGCAAGCAGCAGGCAGCCTGCAAGCAGACAGGCATCTTCTGTGGGGGAAGAGTGCTCTGGCATGTGGCTGACAGCCATAACATGTCACACACCTTGGAGGTCAAAAAACCCTTGACCTGTTTTACTCACTGCAACAAACATGACCTTAGAGACTACAGCACTCTATGAGGATCAGGGAGAAATTGCTTATGACTGAGAGTTCTCCTCCCCTAAGTAGCTGCCTCAAAGAATAGGCAGCATAACAGAACAAGTGCCTCCCCATAACTACAGGATAGACTACAGACAGTGGTTTAGTCTCCCTCTGCAAAAAGAGAATCCCCTTAAGCAGGAGATGCAATTGAACCCAAGTCTCACACATCCTAAATCGGTGCATGCACCACTCAGACCCTGAATAAAAATCAATTACCACCTCTGCTCCAGAAGAGTAGTTTTGTGTGGCATCCAATCCTTTGTGGAGCTGCATCCAACTGCTTTATCAATGAAGCTGCAAAGTGACATGGATGACACTGTAATTTATGGCCTTGAGGTGACATGCTGTAATGGCCAGAAAAAATACAGAGTCTAATATTCTGGTAGTCCTCCTGCTATAATTCAGCATCCTGATAATTCTTACCAAATGAAGGTCCCTGAGGAAATAGGCAAACAAAAGGACTGTCGTTTTAGGCAAACTGTTATCAAAACTACTTCATGTGGTTCAGACTGAAGGGTTTCTCAGCACACTCCAAATCTAACACTTACATTAGGACCACCTTCATTAAAACTTGGGTCACTTAAAAAGTTTCAGCACGCCCTGGTTATGCCAAACATGACCTGGTCTTGTCAGACTCGTAGGTCTTGGACTGTGTTTTCCTAGTCCTACCACGACCATCTACATTTGCCCATTTCCATCCGATCTTCGGCATCTCTCTGCCTTTACTCTTCACCCGGCAGTGGAGCGGCACTGCCTGGCACCAGGCGGTGCTCAGCCCTGGCAGCACAGATGGCCGGGCAAGCCGCGGGCACGGTGACACGCTGGGGCAGCGGAAGGGAACTCCGCCGCTCTCTCCCACCTGGCCGGCAGCGATCTCCTCCTGCGGGAGTCACCCCCGCTCACCTCCGGGCCGCGCCCCCGCCCCGCCGCCGCCTCGCCCCCGCTCGGTGCCGACCGTGCCGCCTCGCCGCCGCCGGCCCTCCCTCCCTCCCTCCCTCCCTCCCTCCCTTCGCCTACCGCCGCTGCCCTCACCCCCGGGAGGGACCGAACCGGACCGGCGGCGGGAGGGGCCGGCGCGGACCCTGACAGTGTGGGGGACGGGAGGGAGGGAGGGGGACGGGAGAGAGAGGGCGAGAGAGAGAGGGAAGGACAGGGGGCTGCTACCCTCCGGGCGGGATGTATGGTAGGGATGGAGGGGGACAGCTCCCCTGCGGGCGGGACGGATGGCGGGGATGGAAGGGGACAGCTTCCCTCCGGGCGGGGCAGGAGAGAGGGATAGAGGGGGACAGCTCCCCTCTAGATGGGACGGGAGAGAAGGGTGGAGGGGGACAGCTCCCCTGAGGACGCGCCGGGCCCGGCCGGGAGGGAAGGAGGGATTGAGGGGGCCAGCTCCCCTCTAGATGGAACGGGAGGGAGGGCTGGAGTGGGACAGCTCCCCTCTGGACGGGTCGGGGCGCCTCGCCCGCTCCGGCACGAGGGGCTGCGCCCTGTGACGAGCCCGGGCGCGGGAGGCAGCGCGGCGGGCGGGGTGACGGCCGCGGCTCTAATAAGGCCGGGGCTGGCGCTGGCCGAGGGCCGTTCGCCCCCGCCCGCCCCCGAGCATGCAGTGCCTCCCCGGGCTGGTGCTGGCGCTGAGCTCGCTGCTGGGCGCCCTGGCGCTGCTGCAGCTTTCGCTGTACCTGCGGGTGCCGTCCCGCTACGGGAAGCACGAGGAGCGGCTGGGCCGGCCGCGGGGCCGGCTGCCGGCGCGCTGCGCCTGGTTCCTGCAGGAGCTGCCCTCCTTCCTGGTGCCCGCGCTGCTGCTGGCGCTGCGCAGCCCGCCGCGCCTCGAGCCGCTCGGCTGCCGCCTCCTCTGCTGCCTCTTCTGCTGGCACTACTTCTACAGGTACCGCCGCCGGGCACGGCTCCCTGCTGCCTCGCCTCGGGAAACTAAACCAAGGGGAGCCGCGGGAGCGGGCGCGGCCGGAGCCGGGCGGGCGGCGGGGCCGGGGGCAAGTCCTGGCTGCAGCATCGCCCCCTCCCGCGTCCCGCTGGCCATCCGCGCCCCTGGACTCCGCTCGAAGCGTAGGGACCGGCCCGGTGGGCATCTCTGCCTCGGCGCGGCCGCCGGGGGAAGGAGCAGGTGGTGCTCGGGTGCCTGAAGCAGGGGAAAGGACGGATGCTTTGAATTGTTCTCTTAGGGGGAGAAAAAAAAAAAAAAGAGAAAAAAAAAAAAAGAAGGTGTCGCTAAACTGGAGCAAATGTTTGGATTAAACCCATCCAAATATTATATAAAGGTACATAGGAAGAGCTGGTTGCGGGCAGGAGAAGCGCCGCATGTGCAGCGCCGGGAGCAGCGCCGGCCGCCAGATCCAGCCGTGGGAATACGCGAGAGGATGGCCGAGAGCAAAGCCACAGCAGCGCGGCAGCGCACGGCTCTGCCCTCAGCGCGGGGCAGACAGAGGCGCTGCCGGCTTGCTGAGCCACGGCACCAAAGTTGGTTCTTTAGGCTCAATTCGTCATTCTCACTTCACTATCGAACTACCAATCTATGTAGGGTTTTTTTTTTTTTCCTTTTAATATCTTTTCTTTTAAGAAATCTGGTCTTAACAGAGTCAACGAATGCTGTAACTCTAATTTATTCCGTATTTACTAATCAGAAGCTCAAAAAAAATAGTAGAGTTTTCATCCTGTGTGATAATTTTGAAGAGACATAGCTCTACAATTGTCACCTGGTTCTGCAGTCGGTGGGACTTGTTTCTGGAGAATATCACCAGAATCCATCTTCTGCTCCACTTTCATTTTCTGTGGAGTTCTTTTATGAGGAATTTGAGTTTTGGTTATCTGTTTATGGAAACAAATGGCTTTTATTCACATGTGGCAAGTGCATGTGAAAATGTTATGCCATTATGTAGGAAAGAGCTATGTAATTTCTGAGGCAAAACCTTGACTTGATTTGCCATTTTTCACCACAATTCCTATTTCTGTTTTCTTAGTTTGCTTCATAGGAATAGAAAACATTCTTGTAATATTTGATCAGAAATTATTATTTGCTACTCAACCAAAATCAATATATTGAAAATCCAGTTGCAGTATCTCCACAGATAGTTTAGGGATAGAAACTCTAGGCTGTTGTTGAGAAATTTAAAACAGAGAATGGTTTACTCTGCTAAAACACTAGTTTAGACACGTATTTGTTATCACTACCATTGTGTTTGCTGGAGGAGTTAGCTGGAGGACACACCTATAACATATTTGGCTTCCAGAAAGCTAGATATACTGATTATATGTCGTTATACAAAATTTAGTTTCATGCATTCTGTTATTCTCAAGAATTTTGATTGTTTGAGAAACACAACTATCAATGAACACCACTAGACAACTGAAAGAAATGTTACCCTACCAGCAAGCATACATCTATTGAGCCTCTGGCTTCTTTTCCAAATTTACTGCCGGACTTAGGCAAAAGCACTGTGTTTGCGTATGTTTTCTTTCCCAGACAGTTTGGGAATCTTCTCATCTGTCACTGGAGTATACTTTTTTAAACTTACTTTTTGAAGTGAGTAAAAGCCCTCACTTCAACCAACTGTATAAAACCTTTCTTTTTAATACAGCATGTTACTTCAATATTATTCTCACAGTCTGCAGCCCCTTCTCACACAAGCCATTCTGACATTCTACTGAATCAATTAATATTTGAAATGTTGTATTAACTATTACTACTCTACTGTTATCTAAAGAGCAGCAAAATCACAAAATAGAAGTGTTTCTGGCTTTCACCTGACAATACTATGGGATAGGCAGGTTCTTTGAGGGATCCTTGGCAGAATGACCTGTGGGCACACCGTTGTGGTTATGATTAGAACTTTATTGATACCATTAAAGTTTTAACAAGCAGCACAGATAATTGTTATATACAATTACTAGCAAGTAGGATAATTTATTGTTACAGAGAATTTTTTAGCCATTAGCATAGCTTACAGTTAAACAGAATTTGTGCAGCTTTCTTCTTTTCTAGACTTTTTAGCTACCTAGACTTTTTAGATACTTGGACCCTCTGAAGGTTGGGTCAAATTCTTAACAATCAGTAAGTGACAAAACAACTGTAATCTGGATTAAGTCTTTGGGATTTATTCCGTTCTTGGAGGAAGAAGACAACAGTGGAGGAGACATCCCTGACCACCAGGGATTCACAGGTTTTGCCATCCAGCATCAGCTCCAGTCTAAGCCCACTTGCAGCTCCTGGATTTTGTAGGCAGTATCTCATGGGATATTAGACTTCCCTGTTCCATACTGAGTGCTACCACATCCTGGTGACAAGGCTGGTGGGCAAGCTGTCTTATTGCAGTGCTGAAAATGAGGTAGAAAGAAGTGCACTTATGTATTTTGTGCACTTGTGTATTACAGCTGTTTGCCGATAAAATGATGTTGGATAAATCATATTACCAAGGGGCACTGATCACACTGGATTAGAACATTTCATTGCCATATAGTGTTTGAAAAGAGGTTTGGTAGTTTGACATAACAGTCAGGATCTAGCTTGATTTTTTTGGTTTTGTTTTGTTTGTTTGTTTTTTTCAATTTATTACCTTTACTTGGAATAAACTAACAACAGTTTTAAATACTTTTGTTATTAAGCTTGCCTGCAAGGATAATGAGTAAAGCATTAAAATTGCATTTACCTAATGGATGTAGCCTACTGCATTTTCCAGCTTTAGAATTTTGAAATGAATAAAGGTGTTCCACCCTTAACTATGAATGTATTTTGTTAATCCACTCCTACTTTTACTACTGATCATCTGATATCTGTACTTAAGAATTCCACTCTGTTTGTATGAAACAGTTTCCTTGTATATTGTTGCAAAATTTAATGAATTCTTTCTCTCCATGGGGAAGATTTTATAACTCCTACTTTTGTCTCATCTACTATAGCAACCATACATGAGGAAGGGAAGTTTTCATTAGAGGTATGCTCAAAAGGACATTATACTCCATAATGGAGAAACACAGACTTCCAGAAGACTACGGTGCTTAGCTATTCTACCTTCCTTTATGTTCTAGCCAGCTGTGTTTCCCCAGTAGCTTCTTTTAGACTGAATCACATATTTCGGAGTAACTTCAAGTCTTCTTCTCAAGACGCCAGAAGACGAAAACTCCATCATTTTTTAAGTGGAGAAATCCAGCGTTTTCTTTGGTAGTGTTATCTTCTGAATCATTTTACCCTTACTTAAACATGTTTAAAATGTCTTGCTTAAATATGACTGGTCTTGATTTTCTCCCAGTGGGCCTTGCTCCTTCTCTCCACCCTGTGCTAATTTAAAGCACTCTGTAGTATCCTTCAGTATTTTCTTACCATGATATCACTTACACGGTACTGGGTCATGTTTTAATTTGCTTGTTACAGAGCTGTCAAGTCCTCTGTCAGCATCAGTTTGATCCAGATAATATAGGGGCACATGATCGTGTTTCTGGTGCATTAATTACTCCACATGATATGGTATTTATGCTGAATTTATGGGTTTGTAGTGGATTTATGCCAGTTATAGGGGAACAGACATTACCTGATCTGACACGAGTTAGAGTAGTGCAAACACATGATACTTCATCCAACATGAAAGTGGTCAGGATAAAATTACCTTTTCATAAATTTAGGAACAGGTTTAAGCCAGCATAATTAACTTGTCCTGCTTTTGGACATGGTGTCAAATAGCTACAATATTTTTTATTTGAACTGAGATATCCTAAACTAGATTTATAATGTCACTGGACCACAGCAGACAGCCCTCAATGCAAGACTTTTTTCCCCCCTCTCAGTCCTCAGATAATTTCTGCAGCTTTTTTTCCCTCTCCTCTTTTTCTGTATCCATTTTAAAATGAAGACATCAGTGTGTGATGTATAATACAGTACCAGAGTTGTAGTAGCATGTCTGGAGAGAGCATTGCTTTCCTGTTCCCCCATGCTACTCCGATGTTTACAGACTGGGAAAGCGCTTTTCTGTTTAGAGTCACAGAGGGACATCCTGTGTTTCCACGCTACTTAGAACACTCTGGAGCTGGTGTAACCAGGATTGTAACCAAGGTTACAATCTATCACTCCTTAGGAGTGGTTTTTGTTTGTGTCACTGTATTTCTTTGATTTTAAAGTAACTTTTTTATATGGGCACACTGCTCAGAAGTGCTGTCCTGCCCACATTAATATGCACAGTTGTCTAGAATTTGTGCCGTGAGCTAGCTTAATCAGTGGTAATTTTGTATTTATTGTCAGGTTCTTGAGGAATATGCTGGAGTGTTGAAACGACCACCCTAATCCTGTTCTGGAAACTGGGTTAATGCCGATGGTGCCTCATTGACAAGGACTTTAGAGGACCTCTCTGCTTGCCTACAGGAGCCTTGTGAGCCAGTTCTGGCAGGTGCCATGCCCCATCCAGCCCACTGCTGGCAGAGAAAGGAGAGGGTCACCTGATTGCTGGCCAAAGAGCCAGCCCTCCCCTAGTGCTGCCCAGGACAGAGATTTGCTGCCCGAGAGGATTCAAGAGGGAGGTGGCTGGAGCCAGGAGACCTTCCCTCCATCCTGCTTGTCCAGTGCCCCGTGGTGAGCCATGACAGCAGGATGCTTTCTGCCTTTCTCTGCCACCGCTAGGCAGCAGCCTCTCTCTTCGTGGCTTTCAGGAAGGGCTGAAGGCAGGCTGCTGCTGCTACTGCTGAGGGGAGAAGGAGGAAGGGAGGAATCCCACCCCCGACCTGTTTGGCTGCTCTCCTTAGCCAGCTCTTTGTGTCTCAATGTGCACTTTATTAGGTGAATTTCATCAAATTCCAATGTTCTCTGGTGCTAAAGATAACATTCTTAAAATCTGAATTATTTGGAATCGGAAAAAAATCTAAATCTGAGTTTTCACGTCTGTGTTAAATAGTCTCATAGCTTCTTCACTTTCACAAGGTAGGTTCTGTGATGGTAGGGGCCTCCAAAAGTGATGGGGTGGGAAGGCAGAGGAAAGGAAGAAGAAAGTGAGAAAAGAAAGGATTGCCAAGTCTGCCATCTGTATATGCAATCTCTGTGGAAAGCTGGTTAGGAGCTGAAAATGATGAGTGGTGTAAGATGTACGTACAGGAACACTTCTTGTGATAAATTACTTACGAAGTATTTTACTTTGAAATGTGGTTTGTATTACAGCCTTTCGTGCTAGAGGGGCTGTGCTGGGAATGCCAGCGGAAGCCCTCAGGTGGCGGGGAGAAACCCGTTTGCTGCCTTTCCATTTCGCAGTCCAACTTCAAAAACCAAAGGTGGGAAACATAACATGAGGCGATGAGAGGAAGCCTTTGCAATCCAATTCCATATAAATCTTAATGCTGCATTTCCTTTGCCAGTGAGGAAGGCAGGGGGGTGAGGCAGCAGAGGAGATGCCACCATGGGCAATGGCAGCAGGGAAGGCCTTGTCCCTCTGACTTACAAAGCTAATCCTGAAGACAAAGGTGTAAAAGACAGGGTGCTGCATTTGCCCCTTCTGTGCTGCCCTCAACAGCTGGGGCACAAGCAATTTAAAGAGGCATTTCAGTTTAAAAGACCACCTAGAATTACATTTACTTATTTATTTTCTTCTCTTGCAACTTTATTTTCAATCAAATCCAATCAAATCTTTGTTTTCTGTTTTACTCTGTTGATATATTAACAAACCAAACTGCTGTTTTCATTTCTGAAGTGCACTGAGGTGAATCTGAAAGACATTAAGTAAGGCTGCTCTTTGAGATGTAGCTCTGATTGGAGGTGACCCATTTGGTATACTTACTTTTCTACAAATTGAGATATTTCTAAAAAGATCAGGGAATGCATAATTTGGTGGCAAGAGAATGAGAAATGAGGAGCATTTGAAAAGTGCATCCTTGCATAAGTTTTTAACACTTATTTTGGCCAATTCCCCTCTCTCTGAAACTAAGCTGGGTGGAGAAGGAAAAAGGCACTCCCTCTCCCCTGGTGCTGCAGAATGCGGTGCCTGCCGGTACTGCCTGGTTGGTCAGGCAGGTGCTGTGTTTACCTGTACATACCTGGACTGGCCTTTTTTTCAAATAGGAGTACCTACTTGTGATCAATAAGAAAAGCCGCTCAAGCCTCCAGAGAAATGCAGATGGATGGAGGCTCCAAATGAGTAAGTCATTTATAAATTAATTTTCTCATAATTTTTAGAGGTATTCTGTATTGGTACATATAGAGTTTTAGTTATGTTTTTTGAAACATGAAGTGGATAAACAGAAATTAGATTAAGTTTGAAGAATATTTATGTATTTAAGTGGTACTCTCCTTGCTAGTAGTGAATATAACCAGACCAGATAATAACCACCAGATCCAATAGATCCAATCCAGAGATTATTTTTTCCCCCCATAGAAATAGCTATTTTATCCTTTGGTCTTAGAAAGTCACCATTATTAAGGGTCAATAACTAAAAGCATTTTTACTGTTGGCCTCTTGAGACCTCTGTCATTAATCTCCCAACAAAAAATATGCAGGTATTTGACAAGTAACAAATCCTGTTCTCTTTTCCTTCACCTTGATGCTTTGGAATAGACCTTGACTAGATTCCTTTTGGCCTTCACCAGTAACACATTTGCATCCTCTCTCCTGCTGTTTGGACTTGGCAGTAATTCTAGATCTGTCAGTGATATCCCTAACAGAGGCTGGCCGTTGCTCTGCCTCTTCTATGTATTCCTTGCTCCCCAGTCATCCCAGTGCATTTCAGTAATGCTAGTATACAATTTCTTCTCTTCCATGAAAATACTAGATTCACTGCTATTTTTATCCAGGTTCCTCAAATAATTGTATTAAAAGCCAACAAAAGTGTCCCTTTATATGCTTTGCCTCAGAATTGTAAAATGCTCATGTCCCCAGTGCTGGTGAGGAGTTTGCTTCCTTGCAGTCCTCTCTAGCACCATGAAATATCTTCCTAATTCTGTCCTCAGAATACTATCTGATTGCCTTCCTAACAATTAGCACAAATAATCCTATCTATACTCTCCTTTCCTACTGGAAAGTGGCTAACATTACAGAAACCTGTCATTTTGCCCACACCAAATTGTACCCATGTGATTTTTCCTTTTGTCTCTTGGTCTGGAAGATTTTCTAAGTTATGACTTTTATCTTTCTTCGCTTCTTTTCAAGACAACATGCCTTTTAGGAGTATCTTTATATCTGCTACTAATTTGTTTGTGCCATTTTGTTATTAGAAAGCAGCTTTAAATGCACTAAAGGAGTATTCATGCCTTCTCTGAGACTTCACTGTTGGTGTCAAATACAAAATGCCTTGGTGGGTGTCAGTCCACCATCAGTCTGCTCTGCAGAAAACTGTCCAAACTTCAGTCCCAGGGCAGAGATCCAAGTCCCAGCCACCAGGACATCACCAAGGCAGAAGAGGGTTTCTCTGATCTCACCCGTGTGAGGCTTGAGCCCACTGAGGAAGTTAAAACACTCGCTATCCTGTGAGCTTAAATCCTTACAAGACGGTAACATTCTGAGCTCCAAACTCCACTGGGCCTCAGTAAGACTGGTGTGGATGTAAAGATCTGGATGTGCATTACTACATTCATGCTGTTGATATCAGAAAAGCAGAGTTGTAAAGGGTTATACTGAGACAGAGAGAGAAAAAACCCTAAATTATATACAGGAGTTTCAATAAAGGTTTTTACTTGAAAATAGTAATGTTTTTACCAAACAAGAAAATGACTTGTTTTAATAAAGAGGTGTCTGTAGTATTCCCTTATTGGGGCTACTCTTAAGTAGGACATAAAAAGCAAGAGAGAAGTGTTAATGTTCACTGTATAAAGCCAGTAGGAAATTTGTGATGGATCTTGCTCCTTCAAGATCCACAAATCTGGTTTTTTTTGATTTCTTACCGTAATAGAGGCAGCCATTATGGAGGAGGTAGGACTTTTTTACCAAGCCAATAAATATTGTTTGACAAAAGGACACACTTTAATAAGCCCCTCTGAGTACTCGAAACCTTATTTAATTAGGTTATTTGCCAGTTTTATGGTGTTCAGTTAAGAAAAATAAAATAGTGAAATAACCTCCTAGTAGTATGATTATAAATCAGTGCCCATCCCAGACATTGCATATTTCCCTTGATGTAAGTTATATTCTTGGTATCTCCTTCAAAATGAAAGTAATTTCGGTCAGGATGGATTATGATAAAGAAATACTTTCAAACTTAAATCAAGAGACTATTCGTAAGTTATACACCTCAAAATGTCCTTCTATGTCTAGAAACTGATTTAAATGTGGCAGGTGAATTGGTCAGTAAGGTGATCCTTACTGAATTTGGTCAAATAATTAAATACATGTATACCTACACCCATTTGAATGTAAGAGCTGTGTTACTCTTTGCTGACCACTCAGCTGACATTCTAATTATTTTTGCAACATCTCATTGTTAAAACAATAGCAATGAGATTATTTTGTTAAAAAACTCAACAAAACAAAACCAATTAAAACTGAGTTAAAATATTCCACGCAGGAAAATGGGAAAAGTCAACTCATAAGAAGAAAAAAAACAATATCTTTTCCTACAGATCCAAATTTATTTTAAGAGCCAGCTAAGTTCTACCTAGCTGTGAACTTTTGAAGCACCGGTTGCTACCCTTTTAATACCTAAGGATGGGCAGAAAGTTTCACCATTCCTAGAAACGTGTAGCCACATGTGACCTTCAACAACAATGAAAAAAGGTCCTGTTTGAAGGAAGCTGGGTTTGACTTCCTCCTTCTTAACGACTCTTTATAAACATGTAGTAGAGTAGCAACACCCACAGTCAGCTTTAGCCAGACATAAGATACCATTTTGCTTACAACAGTGCTAGACCAACTTAATCCAACGCCTGCCATGCTGGGAGACTGCCTCCCAGAGATGGCTCTGGAAAATGTCACCTTAGCAAGGCTGTCTTCAAAGAGATGTGTTGTCTGCTAGAGAAAGAGGGTTAGCCTAGGTGAGATGCTAAGGAGCAGATCAGTTGCCAGGCAGGGATGCAGATCGTGAGGCAGAGTGACAGCCTGCAGCACTCTGATGTACTGTAAAGATGGGCTGGGTGACTTTCCTACAAAGCCAAGTCTCCTTGGTCTAGGTTGTCATGCCACCCTTCAGGGTGGGCAGGAAGGCTACAGAGAGCTCTGAATAAGTTAGCTGGGCTACCCAAAGAAGTATAGTCACGTTAGCAGGGTCTCCTGCTAGAGATGCACATGGAAATACCTCTAGACAGTGTGGTCCTAAGAAAACCTTCCAGTGACTCCTGCCACACGTCTGGGGTAGGACAATGCATGGACCTCTATAAAACTTCTGTTCCTCCTGAGAACAGGAGAGGAAGAAATGTTGAGAAAAGACAGAGAGGAAGAAAAGTACTTACATTATGCTATTGAGGCATTTTTTGCCTGTTTGCTTCTCTTTCAGACCTTTTTTTTTAAAAAAAATTATTAAAGCTTTCACATTTTAAAACTCGGCCCAGATTAGGGTTAGTAAAGTGAGACATGTCTCTGGCTCTTCCTAGGGAAAGCAATTTAAACTTGGCGGAGTTGTCTGAGAAATGCATTTCCTTTGCACTATTAGCTCCACTTTACCTTCTTTGGTGATGAAAGAAAAAAGTACTTTAAAAACAAATCCCCATCTTCCCAATAAATATGCCAAATTCCACAAGGGATGGTGAGAAGGTATTAATTTCTGTTTCCTCTGGCTCTTGTTTCAGTTGCCTTTGGTTATGGTCAGTCAATCAATTCTTCCCTTTGTTTAGTTCAGTGCTCATTCTGATCTCCTTTCCACAATACAAATGAAAAGGAAAAAAAGTGGCTAGCTAATAGCAAATGAAAAAAAAAAGAATATTTTAAATTAAAAGTATTTCAAACCTATTTGGTGTTTAATACCAAAATGGAAACATTTGAGAAACGAATATGCTGGTACAAATGTATACTGAGTGTAATTTGCTGATGGATTGTGACTTGCTGAGGCAGCTTGTTAGTGCACCAAGCCCAACAATTCTGTTCTTGGTGTCCTTTTACAAAATGCATAATAATTGAAGTACAGTGTTTTGTTCCTATATCTGCAAAACCGGGAGAAAAGATCGACGCTTTTAATGATTCAATGCCTTTTTACCAGAAGAATTCTCCTTTGTTGGTTCTGTCTGGATGCTGGTAGTCACTGGGAGATCCCAGATTTTCTAGTGACATTTTCAGAAATAATGGAAGAAAACCAAGAGGAGTAATGAAGTAATTTATAAATAAAATTGCAAAACACTTTCGAAACGTGGCTGCTATTGCAGTGAATTTAGAAGAGCAAAAATTTTTGCCTTGCAGTCAAGCCTACACAATTCTTCTCTACTAATTAAAACCAAATACCCTTTTTAAGGTCCTATTCCTTTTCTTTTTCTTCCTTTGCTTTCCAACCACTTTTATGAAATATAGCATGTCTAATAATATCTGTATGCAATGTGAAGAGGACTAAGCTTTATTCCTAAACTGTATTTATCCTTATTTTGCTAACTGCATAGCATGCTTAAGATTTATATCAATCAATGAGGCATTACTGACTAGTTCTAGATGGTCAGAATGACTAGTTCAGGTGTTTATAATGTTGGAACTGAGTGTTAAACAGCTCAGATCCCTTAAATTTATCCAAGGTTAAATGCATCATGGTTTTGGGTTTTTTTTTTCAGCAATGACTGACAGTGATGTAGAAGCAGCACTTTATTTTTAGTCTTTCCCATCAGATATACATACTTCTGAAAATATTTTTTCCTATAACCCCCTTTTATTCAAATGCAGTTGCAAGCAATTGAGCTATTCTGACCTGCCACCAAGGTTTCAATCTGAAATCTGTATTTAGCTCTGTGGCTGCAAGTCAAGTGCAGTTGCTGATTCCTTTGACTGTTCTGCAAGTGCTGTCATCCATGGTGTCAGCCTTCCTGGCACAGCAAGTACCACTCTGGAGCTTTACTCATAAATGCTGGTGTTAAGCAACTGCTAATCTATTCTAGGGAGTTTATCATCTTTGAGATGTTCAGTTTGTATAAAATGTTAGATGAGTCATGAGACATTATGAAACCCTGAAGGCATCACGCTGGATTAGAGCAGAGGTCCTTCACAGTCAGCAGTCTGTCTTGGCAGAAGCCAGTGTCAGATCATTCAAAACAAAATGCAGTAAATGATGGTCAATTGTCCTCAGCAGCTGCTACTTTCTGCCTCTCTTCAATGGAATATAATTTATCCCCTGAAATATAAAAATTAATATTAATTCCAAACCTTTGTCTTCTCTTTATTAAAGAACCTGCCTTTGTCTGTAATTTCTGATTATCCGCCTTCTCTCAGTCCTACCAATCTCTTTACTTGAGTGGTTTTTTTCTATATTACCTTTAACAGAAATTTCATTGCATTCACACTAACTTCCTCTCAGTGTTATGACAACTGTTGATCACAGCTATTCAGCTGTCCCAAATAAATTATTTTCTAGTATTGTGTGTTATTTTTTACCTCAAATAAGTTTATTCTTATTAATCTTCAGTATAAATTCAGCAGCCCCCATGGTTCAGTATGGCAGTCTCTTACAAGTCTCTTCTCATTTTGCCACTGAATCCTACCGCATTTCTGATGCTTTTGGCATTAAATCAGTGCTGCCCAGACATTCTCTTTCCCATTGACCTTCTTCTCAGGAACTCCTTGAAAACCAATTATGGTGCCCTCTGTTTCAGGGTTTCCTCAGTCCTTCTCCCATCCCCTGATTAGATGTGTGCCTCTATCTCTTGCCCAAGAAAGATGAGTTTGCTCCTGCCAGAAGTCTTCATTCAGCCCTGGACCTCATACTAAGAGACCACATGGAAAAACTGTCCCTACAAACAGGCTTCAGGTTGGATGAATCTTGGAAGCGAAACACAAACATCCCAAGGGTTGTAGATTGAGCCAATTTTTTTAGACAGTACCCTCAGAAATGAACCTGATATGGCAGGTTTAGTATCATTTTATACAGCTGAATCATAAGATTTTAAATAATACATCTTTCTTGTTCCTTGAATTATAGCCATCAAAAGTTTGTTCAAAGATCTTTACAGGAACATGGAAGCAGGGTATTTTGCATGTGGAAAAATATTGCTCTCTTGGAAAGGAGACCTCATTCCAACTTTGTTTTTGTCATCACTAGATAAATAAATCTTCATGATTAAAATAAAAAGGTAGTTCTCTTGCTCCCCTCACTGACTCTGTTCAATGATTTAAGATGAACTTACAAACTGGGCCACGGTTCAGGAAGTGATTACAGTTATCTGATGGTTTCAGGTTGTCCCAGTGATGCAGGAATGAGGAACATTCCTGCCCCCACCAGGAAGATGTGCCCTGCAGCTGGGGTCACCCAGTGGCAAACACAGCCACTACACATCCCTCGCACTGGTGGCTCCTCAGGCAGCTGTAGCTGGACATCAGCTCCAGAAAAAGAGCTCAGCTCCTGAACTTATGGCTTCCTTATATCAGGAGATGGAATACAACAGCAATACAGGAGATGAGACCTGCTGTCTGTCCAGCTGCAGTGGGTGTTGCCAGAGGCTTAATGGGCAGTCCGTGATTCCTGCCTGCCGGCACTGCTGGTGCGTCACCTGCGTGTAGCCCAGATTTTGTTCCCGAGTCTGTGACAGAGCATGTCTCGCTGTGCAGACCCTAATAAAAGGGACACGGTCCACCCTGCACAGTACAAATAGCTGCTAATAGCTTACTTTTTGTCCGAATATTCCTGGCTGATGACCTTCTCAGGCTGTTGCAGAGTAAGTGGGGAAGGGAAGGGCAAAGCATCTCAGGGTAGGATGTTTGAGGAAGGAATATGATAGGTGAGGAGGTTCTACCTGCATTGTGATGCTGGGGCATCTGTAGATATCATAATGAAGGAAGGCTAAAATGCTTCATTTCACTTTTGGAACTATTTTGGAGTCTTTTGTTTTACGTTCCCTTTAAACTGATAGCAAATTAACCTGCTGCCCAGAACTGAACATTTACCCATTACATTTGTTTAAACCCAGTCTGGGGTAACTGAAAATTTTTAATTGGCCACAGAAAAATTAGGTGCCAGATTGCGTACTGGTGTGGACTTGACAGTTTTCTCCTATAAATATTCAATGAGAATTCGTGTAACACAACTCAAAAATTGTAAAAGTTTAAAATTACCTCAGAGTGCAATTCAAAAATAACATACAGGATGGGGCTCAGAAAATACGTGCAGACTTCAGCAGCAGATGTCTTTGGGACACATAATTTGACATCCATAACTCTCCAGAATAATTAGAGGCTTTGTTTAAGGCATCACAGCCACCCCAAATAAAAGTCCATCATGTCTGTGAACAACTTGAGCCTTTGTCCAAGTGGTCAGGTATGCCAAGGGTGCCAGCAGCCCCCTGGTGATGTGATTCCAGTGACAACCTATGGCAAAGACTCCTATGATGTTAATTGTTGGCGCAAATAGAACTGGTCTGTGTAATCTCCCCAGGTTTGGACACCAAACTTTTCAATCTGTGCACAAGGCAGATTGAAAGTAAATCCATGGTTTGATAGCAGGCAAATCCTTTCATGTCTGACTGGTCAGTAGTTAGTGTAACACAAACCACATAGTTTCTCTTATCACCTGAGATACCTGTATTTGTACAAATAAGAAAATGAAAACACCCCCATAAGGAAAGAGGTGCAGCAGTCTAGAGAGCTGTCCTCTGACTTAGAGAGGTCTTTGTTTGAGAAGGTACCAATAATGGGGTGAGAACTGCAGACAGCACCTCAGCAAGGAGTTTTCAGGGAGTGAGAAAAGGGACTGCAACATGGGCCCTCGATGGAGCAGGGTGTCTCACCTACTGCATGACCTCTGCAGCAACTGCACAACACCCACCAGTCTGTGGAGTGTTTTCAGTGAGCTGGGAGGGCCCTGAGGGAATCACCCTCACGAGAGGGCCTGGCTGCCTGCCCTGACCTCAGCCACCAGTCCTCCTCACCTCTTGTATGTCTGGGTGGGACAAGAGGAACCAGAGCATGTGGAGCCCAGACTGTGGGGAAGTGGTTCTCAGGCACTGTTTGGCATGTTGGTTCATCCTCACCAGGGATTCAGGGCAAGCCCTGCCCCACATTGTCCAAGGAGAACAAAATATCCCTGCAGGGACTCAGAGCATTCCTGGTCAGGAGAAGTCCATAGCTCTCTTCTGGAGGCTGGCCAGGATCACAGGGGAGGGGCCAGGGCATTCAGACCATGGCCCAGCATGAGTAGGACAAAGGTGGGTTATGGCCAGCACCTGCCTTCAAGGAGAAAAGCACCACATCAGCCCTGCCCACCTTGCAATCTTTCTGATTCCCAGTTCTTTGTTCATCCTGGTTAAACCCAGAAGAAGGCCCGGGGGCAGAGGCATAGATGGGCAGACACAGCAGGAGGCTGGTGACCCAGAGTCTCGCAGGGAGCCAGGTGTGCCCCATCCTTGGCGCCCTTGACTCAGTTGCCCCAGGTGTAAAACACCCTGAGTTTCCAGAGTGAAAAATGAGCTGCTACTGTCTGACCTACTGCATCTAGACCCTGGAGAGGAGAAGACACAGCAGGAGCATAAACATCTCTGACTGACAAGCCGTTGGAGGACTAACAACCTACTCTTAGTGCATTGTAATAACATTTGTGAAAAGATTTCCACCTTCTTTGGAAAGAAGAGCAAACACATACTACTCTCCCTTGGTTTAGGTGAGGGTCTCCCAAGTTTTCAAGAGCTGGACTAATACCTTTAAGATGAAAATTGATGCAATGACAAATGATTTTCTCTTCAAAACCTGCTCTTTTGGAAAATAAATGATGGGGAAGAAAATGAATAATTCATTATTCATTCATTGAAAAAGAAGCTGTTGGCAATGGTTTAGTCAGATGCAGTGCCTTTGGCTGGTAAAGATAATAAAGGAGTAATGAATTAGTCATCAATACTGCACTGAAAGTAAAAGGTCAAATTTGTCATTGGACTAAAACTAAAAGGCCAGATTTGTTCTGTTATTCTAAAATGGTGGTCTTCAGGCCCTCTTTGATTTTTACACTGCAAAATAGTTCCAGTAGAGTTGCAGACTCTTCCATGGAATATTTAAACCTATTAAATGTTCCCGCTTTATGTCTGTTGATTTTTCAAATCTCATCAGGAATAGTTTGTGCACCCTCAACTAGCCACGTAGTACAACCTGACGAGTGCTGTAGTAAAATAAATACTCAGGGCATTGTTCTTATACAGAGAACTGAATCTGGCCTCTGGTTTTGCAGACCCACGGAGATATCCTTTGGGAACACATTCCACAACAAAAATTCTTGGATGAAATCCTGACTTGGATTGTCCAAACTGCTATGAAGCAGGACTACAGTGATACCAGGATTTTACTGCCTCAACAACTAAACAAAGCTGATGCCTCCTGGCTCCCCTGCCACTGTACTTTTACTTTGTATGCAGATTCTTTCTGTCCTGCATCCACTCCATGCTAGAGAGGTCTGTGACCTCCTGTTACTGCAGGATAAACCACCTTTCAAGGGCCTATAACCTCTATCCTGCAACAGCAGCATCAGGAAGCAGCATGGAAACAATCAGCTTTTCTGGGACCTGAGAAACTTCTGTTTGCATCAGCTGTAAAAACTCAGAGTCTCTTAAACCTAACTGGTTTTGACCAAGGACAAAGCACCAGTCTTACTCAAATCTGCTGTATAAATTCACCTCCTAAACTCACTTTGTGTGGTTTGCATCATTCCTTCTTCTATACAATTTGCTGTCTCTGAGCCTTCATTTGCAAGTTTCACACTTTTTCTCGTAACTGTTCAGGTCCAATTCGTCAATATGACTTCAACAGCCGATTAGAATGCTAAAGCTGGCCTCGCCTACTCACAGCTGCAGCATCACATTCCCAAAGGGCAAACCCAGTGATTATTGGTAACATTACTCCAAAGAGCATTCCTTTCTTCTGTAATAAATATGACAAATGTGATACCACTATCTGAAGAATATTTTCCATACCTCTTACGTTTCTCTATATTTAGAAATATTGAGCACTTTTGCATCACAGCTGCCTTAATTGCTGGAAATCTGTCTTACCTTGCTTTGGAAAGCAGTGAATACATTAACATGTTGCTGCTTGTACTCTGCTTACTCACTTCCAGACATAGTGTGATTTAATCTAGATTTATAATATTATGACATTTTATGCCTCAGCTTGCTTAAATTGACACTGGCAACATGGGATGTGAATTACTTATTAGCAATGCTTATATACTGGTATGATGAGCAATATCCAAAGGCCAAGAGGGCAAAAGAAAGAAACTAAGAGTGTAGATTTTACCATTTACAGAACCTAATTGGCCAGGTAAGAAAGCACTTACTAAATACGAATATAACGTCTTTGTTTTACTCTCCCAGGGATGATGTGGATTGTCCAAAATGTAAAGAGGGATACTCCCACCTGAAGCAAACATATATAAAAATTAAAACTGTACAAGCACCAATTATTTGCTTCCACAGATGTTAATGCTACTGTTAGCACAGCTTTTGTCTAAGAAAGACCTAGGTGCTGTAGCTGCATGGAAATCTTGGTGTTTAGCATATTAAACTTAGGGCTTTAGCTCTTCTTATTTTAAAGGAAAGTTTGAAAGCATGGAAGGCAGGCAGGGACTGGAGGCAAAGCAGCTCCCCAAGCAGGCAAAAGCATTGCTCTGCCTCTACATCAAAGTGTCCAAGCAGAGCAGGGCAGAGCTTCTATGAGTTAGAGATGCATAGGGTTCTCTTTCTGAGTGAAGTGGGAGAGGCTGGGAAAGGGAATTGCATCTTAAGCTGTATACTGCAGGGGGTGAGAGAGCCAAAGGGGTGTCAACACTACCTTCTACTCTCTCTGCCACCATGGGTTCAAGCCCTCAGGCATTGGTCTTGTAGTGGGATCAGGAATGTCTTCTCCATAACGAAGCTCCTCCTTGATGCTCATGGCACAGTACTGCTCGTTTGGAGAATCAATATTGCAATTGATACTGCCCCTCACAAACATCAGTGATGTCTGAACATCATTGTTCCCCTGTCCCTCCACAGCAACCAATCTTCACTTGGCCCACCAGAGCATTAAATCACGTCTTAAAATGAAAATGTTTGTGGGCACAAATTCCTCATTTTCACCAAAAAGCGTGGAGAAAGATACAGAGACATTCTCAAAGCACCAGTGAATCTGGATGAGCTTACTAATTTCCCACCTTGTGTGCAGTCCTGAAGGACCAGAAAAAGACACCTATCTGTAGTACTTCATGTTCCCATTAATAACTTATATTGCTGCAGTTCTTTTCAATTTTTTTTGTCTTTATTGACCTATTTTCTATTTTGCGCTTTGTTCAAGTTTTTTTCCCTACAGCAGAGAAATTGCAAATACAATGTTATCATGAGCAATGTGCTGACTCTGTTTTCTTATCTACCTTAGGACATTTATTTACCCTTTCTTCACTAGAGGCAGACCTTTCCCACTGCAATTGCTTTTCTTTGGCATGTTATTCTGTATCTATAATGGCTTCCTCCAGGGGTACTACCTGATTTACTGCGCTGAATATCCAAACGATTGGTGCACCGACATCAGATTTACATCAGGTAATTACAGCTGCAGGATTCTCAAGATCTAATCTCCAAGCAATTTGTAAGCATTTTGAATTATGTCTTAATCTTCAGTGAACATGTGAGTCAAATCTGTTGTGATGGAAATCAGCATAATACCTGCCTGCTGGCCCAGATAAAACAAGTAAATGTGCAGCAACCTTTTTTTTTTTTCTGCTAGGCAGCCACCTTTGAAGGTATATGATGTGTTAGTCTCAAATCACAAGTCTTGTTTTACTGACACCACTCCAGAGCCTCCTGCTGCTAGGGGCCATGGAGATGCAATCTCAGGCCCCAGGTGCATGGGGCTGTGCCCTTGCTCAGCCAAAAGCATGCACCCAGCAGTGGCTGTGTGCAAGAGCAAGCTGTGGCTTTCTCTTCCCTGCCAGGGAGCTTTGCACTTGATGCAGCTATTCTGAGTGGGAGAGAAAAGGAGGGCAAACCCCCAGCATGAATGAGGCTTTAGGGACAAAGAGCTCTTTTTTCTCATGTAAGGCACAGGGGAAGATTAGAGATCATGCACGGTCTGGTTGTATGTTAATACGATTCCTTTATATTCCGTAACTTAATAGCCTAGCTGAATTTCACCCTGTAAAATCCCTCAGAGAATAACTGAACAAGAGCAGTTGGATGGCATTACAGATTTGGTACTGTAGAGACAGTGTTTTTTAAATGTAAACATAGAAATGAGGATTAATGTGGAGGTTAGAGGAAATGTTTTGGATAAGACAAGTACAAACTAACCATACCTGTACCCGGTTTCAGACCATGGATGAAAGTTCAGTCTTTTCAGACAGCATCACATATTAAAAATTCTGGACATTGTTTAGAAAGACCTCCCATACCCGACAAAGAAAACACCACATCACTTAATTTGCATGATAAATAAAATATATATTTAATGTGGAAAAAAAAGGAAAATCAGCATTAGCACTGTTTGAAATATTAAAGAAAAAACAAACAGTATATTCTTCCTCTACAGACTCTTACCAACTTTCTGTTACTACTGAAAGTGTTGAGGTTTTATCAGTATTTAGTCTTTTATCTATACATTGTAGTGCGCACACTATTTTTCTTGCTTTCCAGTCATTGTCAGAGGTGGTTTTCTCAGTGTCCAACGTGGCATGAAATGTAGGGCAAGTAACCTGCAGAGTTTCTCAATCCAATGGCCCTAGTTTTCCAGTTAAATGGAATCTGGTCAATGAATCAGTCTGGCCAGATAACGTCAGCATCCTTCAGCGAGTACCTGCTTTCCATCCACGCCCATAGCTCTGTCCAAGCAGCCTCACTGACAGTGGACTGAGAGGTGCTGAGATGTAGGTCCCTTTCCCGGCCACAGAGAGGTGCTGGATAAGTTTGTGTCTCTGCGCTCCTCTTTCCCCAGCAGTAAAATGCGACTATTGGTACTTGCCCACAGCTCTGCAGTAATGTCCACAGCTGTGGCCGGTAGTCATCAGACAGCAGTGTCCACGGGTACTTTGTGTCCCCCCTGAGAGTTCAATAAATGGTGACTATGGCCACCTGGGAAGTACAGCTGAAAGCGCTCTGGTGTCACAGTCACCTCTGCTGCCCCTGTTCAGAAGCTTTCTTGGTAGCAATGCATCATCTGACTTCAAAAAGAATCCACCCACCTCACATTATGACCCTATCTGTCTGTTGCAAAGAAAAACCTCACTCATGAGCTTGAGTAGGGATGTCTAGACAGAGCTGTCTTTCTAATCCATTTCTTGTTGGTTTCTCAGGCCTCCTCTTATTTCTGCTGGGAATGGGAATCAACATTCACAGTGATCTCCTGCTGCGTCAGCTGAGGAAACCCGGGGAAGTCACTTACAAGATTCCTCAAGGTATATTCTTATCCCCCACTTCCTTGAAGGAAGTAGAACAACAAAATAGATAATGTTTTCTGACTGAATTCACAGGAGAGCAACAATAATAGCAGAGAAGCTGGTCTTGCACAGGTACTTGGTTCAGGTGCCCCCCTCAGCTGCAGGGATTGGTGTGAGCTGGCTGCAGACAGTCCAAGGGAAGCAGCAACAGTATCTGGAAAACATGAACTGTGAGGAGAAGTTTTAGGAAATGGGCTGGTAATTCAGAGAAGATTGAAGTGGGACACAGGAAGAGGATTTTTACTTTGTAAAAGGCAGCTGCAAAGAAGGAAATAGTCTTCTCCTTGCCCAGAAAGAAATAGTAGTGGACTTCTTACTGTGCAAAAGGTGGATTCAAAGTGTAAACTTTAGGGGAGAATTGTAACACCAAGGGTGCAAGGTGCTGAATTGTCTTTCCAGGAAATGTCTAGCTCTGTAGAGCAATATGGATGGGGATCCAAGAATTTCTTGGGCTTGGTGTTGACTCCTTGTGCTGGCTTGTTATGGACGGTGATATGTCTCTTCCAGTGTTTCTCACCTTCAATACTTACCTGCCTCTTGTAAATGTTGCGAAAAACTGAGATCCAGATTTTGCATTCCCCAAAGGTAGTGAAGTTGAAAAATATTTTTAGGGCATATAAAGAATTTACTAATGTTAATTATTGTAATTTAAATCTAAAAATGGTCTTTCTTCAGTTATTTTCCAAATGAAAATAAATTATTGTGAAAGCTGGAAGCCTCTGAGTCAGAATCATCCTTGATTCTTGTATTCATACAAGAATTTTGAGCAAGATCCCCCTTTGGCATAGCTCCACTGGCTTCAGGGAAGTGCGCTTAGGTTGCTGATACGGGCTCTGAATAAGAAAGGGAATGTATTCTGCTGCTGACTTTATGTGAAAAAACCTTCCATGTGCAGGAGATGACTGTAAAAATTAAATATTTTGTCTGTTGCTGCAGGGGGATTGTTCACCTATGTTTCTGGAGCCAACTACTTTGGAGAAATTGTGGAATGGTTTGGTTTTGCCATTGCAACCTGGTCCCTACCAGCCTTCGCCTTTGCCTTTTTCACTCTTTGCTGCATTGGTCCACGTGCTTATCATCATCACAGGTATCAGACTGTTCCTTGCCATATGCTGCTACTTCCTCTTGGAAGGCAGTTTGCAAAATGCCAGGGGAGAGCAGAGCCAGGCTTTGGGATAAAACTGACATGTAATACTATGTACAGGAGGTGTACTGGCTTATTTGTGTAAGACAGGCAGTCAGCTGGAGCCCCTGTCAAGTGGGCCTGGCCTGTCATTTAATCTGACGTGTCATTTAAGTGAGCTGCATCACTGCTTCCGCCGTGTTAAAGCCTCTTTTTACTGAGCCTCATAAATGTGAGCCTTTCCTAGGGTTTCCCTTGCAACCTCTGCAGTCCTTTGGAGTAGATATAGTCCCCAGCTCTGAATTCCTAAAATTTCTACTTTAGGCCTGTTAGAACCCAAACAGTATTATCAGTTAATTAAATAACCAGGTGTAAATCGTTTCTGAACTGCTCTTTTGCAGAGTAACACACCGAGATAACAAAGCAAGGCAGTTTGGAACAGTTTTAAGGTTCCCCAGCAGAGCTGTATTGAAACTGTGCAGTTTCCCTCTATGTATGCAGGTTCACTGTCTGCTTATTTTCTTTCAGGTACTATCTCAAGACATTTACGGACTATCCAAAATCAAGGAAAGCCTTGATTCCTTTTATTTTTTAATGACTGAAATATGGACTCTTTGTTTTGTTTTTATAGGATTTTTTTTTCAATTCCCAGTTTTAATGCTAGGTCTGACTATAATTAATTGTATAGATGATAACCCAGGACTGTAACAGACAAGACGGTAACTCAGAATGGAAGTTCTTGTTTTTATTTAGAGGGGAAATTGCAGATAGTTGTGGGCAAAAGGACTCCCCAAGAAACATATCTGCTTCTCAGTTCAGCTCTATCTATGGAAAATAAATATGTAAGTGCATTGACATCAGAGAGAAAACATTAGCTAAATGTTGTTGCAGAAAAGTAGAAAGTAAGCCCATTACTCTGGAGAAAGTTTTCAGCAGCCACTCCAATTTATAGCACTTCTGCTACTGCTTCTTCCTGCCTCCATGCTGTAGCACGTGCCCTCGCTCTGCTGGCAGTACCCTACATGTTGCCACACTTTAAACCAGAGAGGGGGGTCTCATTTGCCCCGAAAAATTACTCAGCCCATTATTTTTCATCCAAAAGCCATCTTAACTCCCAGAAACACCATGTAACGAGGGAATTTGTGCTGGCACAAGGCTGGGAGCAGTGTGCCATGGCACAGAGGTGAGGTGAGGTACATGGAGATGGAAGCTGGCACTCACAAGCACGATGTCTGTGTTCCTTCCTTGAGCAATACTTTCCTCACTGTCAGATGATTAATCTTCAGCCATCAGGGTTTGTTTTTTAAATGTACTTTGTTATAGCAATTGCAGCTCCATTAGCATTTATTTTGTCTTGCAAATCCAGATCTGTTTTTCAGAATAAAAATTTTGCCACTCAAAACCACTCAGTTGTTGTTCATAAAAAGATTTGAGATGGTGATGTATGACAAAAATTAAAACAAATAAAAAGCTCTGTGTTGAAGAAAATGTTCTCTGACACTGGAAGTACATTTTGTCTATGGAGAATATTTTCAGAAACTCTTATTAGGAAATGATGCAGAGATATTATTGAATTTTTACAGAAAAACAGAATACCCCTTCCTAATTTCAGGGTAGTTAGGAATTTTCCAAAAAGTGTCATTAACCTCAATAGGAAGAGATGTCCTCTTGGATGCTGATAGTTTTAGTTACCCTTTAGAGCATAAAATCCTGCTAAGAATTATGCTGAGCAGCTGAAAAGAAAAAGACCAGACTACACACATGAAGCATACTACCTGCTGCTGGAGTAACCTGATTGATTGTATGCAATTTTCTCCAAAACACAATAAAACTTATATGAAATATGGAGCTATGTTAGCCTATAATTTACTGTTTGCAGAAACAAGTCTCTGTGACATTGCTTACCAAGTTCTGCTCACACTGGCTTCCTCCCTGTGGACAAACCCTCCCTTCTTCACTGATATTATTAATTGTCTTTACCACAGAGCAGAGCAGCCAGCTGAGGCTGGGTCCCACCATACCGTCCCTCTACAGCCCACAGGAGAGCCAGACCTTTGCCAAGTGTAGGCAAAGGTGAGGGAGAGAGAAAATGAGATGCAAGTAGAATTGTTGCTGCATGGGATGAGAGTTTCTACATTAGCACCACAAACTTGTTTTCCTTTGGTTACCTTATTTAAAGCAAGGCTGGAGGAAATGAGCGTACCAGGTTGGAGGGTATGGCCTCTTCCCCAGGGAGTGGATGCTGACTGTGAGCAGCAGCCATGCTCCCCAGAGCTCCTTCCCTCAGCATATCCTCCTTGATGATTCCTCCTTGCAATTTTTCCCTCCAAAGCCTCACAAGTGATGAGAGAGCAAATGGTCCATGAGTGCCAGTGTTCCTAGCTGCTGTCTTCTCCATCTATTTCTGAGCTGGGGGAGAGCAGGGACCATGCTCTGCCTCACCCTTTTGACTAGAACAGGACTTGTGCAGACTTCTCTGTCCCCCTCATCTACCCCTCAAATCTGAACAGGACTGTTTCCTGCATTTATTTTGTCTTGCTTAATATGTGCACCTGATAGACTGTTACTGCCACTGTCAGTCCCAGATACCACTGCACAGAGCTGGGGGTCAGAGTGGAAGAACCGGTGCTGGTCCAAGGTAGGAGATACCTGCCTACAGGCTGGAGGCCCCCACAGCCTGGGACCTGTGCACTTGCTGAGCTCAGGGTGCCTCCAGGTGCTGGATGCCTTGCAGAAGTGACTCCATCCTCTCTGTCATGGGCCTTGGACATGTTGCATGGAAAAAGGTTGGTTGCAGGAAGGAAAGGAGCACAATTTCCTTCTGCCCAGTCCTGTGGCGTTTTTGGACAGCAGGAGCGAGACACATGTGCTTTAAACTCCCTATAAGCAATGATTGCAGTTAATTGTCACAGAGAGGAGACACAGGGTCCCCCCGTGTGGAGGTCCCCTGTGGAAGTGCACCAGGGCAGCACACCTCCTCAGAAATTTCTTTCATAATCCCTCACTTTTATAAGGAAAAATATATTCCCCTTGTTTGTGGGAGAAAATGCAGTAGACATTTTCATATCCTTCTGCTCAAGCCTCTGGAAGTTATGTACACATATGATTTCAGAGCTGACTGTAGGATATTTTGCAAAGCAACACTTCTCTGACTTTCTTTGCAGTGCCCTTTTGTTCTGCCAAAACCCAACAGGTGTGTCCTCTGCTGGTAAGCATTTTAAATAATAGCTCATTTGTTCCCCCCCCCACCCCCCTTTTGCAATGCTGTTTTTCTGTTTGGTTTCCTTCCATCATTCACATCACAGTCTTCATTAATCTTTGAGACACATTTATGTTTGGGTGCTGTTCGCCTGGAGAGAGCCTCCCTCAGAACAGCTCTTAATGCTGCTGCTCTGCCAGAAAGACCTTTCTTACGGAGGGCTGGTAGCCCAGCCTTCATCCCTGCTGGCAGTCTGCTGGGAAAATGAATCCGTTATCCCCAGGAGTCTTGTTAATTTAATTATTTTTGTACCGTTTGAGTGGTTTTTTCAAAAGCTGACTTCCTGCAAACATGAGCTATATTGCTGTGGTAACACACAAATGGTTTAATCATGCCACTGACAGTTCTTGCTGCAGAATGTGTTTTCTGCACCTAAGAGATCAGACAGACCACTCATGGACTCCAGAATTTAGATATCTAATCTCTTCTGACAACCAAACCCAGAATTAAATGCTGCTCACTGGGAGGCAAAGTGGAGAACAATAGCACTTGCCAGCCCTCATTCCCATCTCAGTGTGCCACACACACTTCAGCCTTCGCCTGGCTTTAGTCCATGCTTCAGATGAGAGGTCACTCAAGACAATAGAAACTGGTTCCAGGCAATGCAGGGCATTGATACTTGTTGTTTCAAAGTATGTATTTTATGTAACATATTTACACAAAAGGACACACCCCCCCCCCCCCCCGCAGTTTTGGCCCTTGAGTGATGTCTTTAGGACAAGCACTCATCTGAGAGCTGCACTCCCGCTTCCATTGTTCTCCTGGAATAGACCATCTTATGCTTGGACAGAAGCTCTGAATAATTCTGCAGAAATATCAAAGCATGGTGTAACCTGAAACAACAACTACTGAGGAACTCTCCCTAGGTAGGCAGAGTGCTCTAATGGCTTAGGCTCAAGAATATGTTTCGTACTGTGTCACTGACTGACTGAGGAACTCCACCCAGTTCCTCACCACTTTCGGGGTCTTTCCTTTCCCTTCCCTTCCCTTCCCTTCCCTTCCCTTCCCTTCCCTTCCCTTCCCTTCCCTTCCCTTCCCTTCCCTTCCCTTCCCTTCCCTTCCCTTCCCTTCCCTTCCCTTCCCTTCCCTTCCCTTCCCTTCCCTTCCCTTCCCTTCCCTTCCTCCCTTCCCTTCCCTTCCCTTCCCCTTTATGAACCCATTGGACCTTATGATCACCTGCTGACAGCAGAGGTTTTGTCTGCTTATATTTGATTTGCTTGTCCAATTAACAAAATCCTTTTTAATGCAAATCATCACAGGGTCTCATTTAAATCCAAGCATAGTTCTGGAAGCCTCATATCCTCTCTTCTGCCACTTCTGGGTGCTCCTGAACTGGTTTAATTTCTCCGAGCAGGCATTACTAGAGATGGCTCCTGTCAGACTCAAACACCGCTGTCCCTGTGTGAGCAATGTGATCTAGGAAACCCAAACATCCGATACGGATTCAGAGCCTGGGTCTGCCAGCTCCTCACGAGTAAAGCATGCTCTGTGAGTAAAGCCATTGACAGCCACTGAGCTGCTCGGGAATGTGCCATTATTCACCTCAAGAAGAGTTAGCAAGTTTGATCTCTGCAGGAGCAGAGTTGGGAGGCAGACATCAAGAAGTGCCTAACAGCAACATCTGGAAATGTAAAGGAGGATACTTGGATCTAGTTCTGGTCTATGTTATCACAAGTTACAGCTGCCTTTCCAACAAACCTACCTTTAGTATGCTAAGTGTAAAAGGTAAAAGACAGTTTTCAGAAGTTCATTATCACAGAATCACAGAATAGTTTTGGTTGGAAGGGACCTTAAAGATCATACAGTTCCAGCCCCCGGGCTGTGGGCAGGGATACCCTCCAGTAGACCAGCATGCTCAAGTTAGTTCCTTTGCATATTAAGAGAGGAGACTGATCTTAACTGATTCAGTGTTTGGAATAATCCTGCCAGCATGCTTTTCAGGTAGGTGTCGAGGCCTCCCCCCTCCTGATATTAGCTCCTCCAGGCAGTCATTTACAACACCCAGGCTGGAAGGATACAATCTCACAGAGGAGACAAGAATGCCAGAAGTACATCCCAGTAAGCCCACATCCATTCATTTAATGGCATATGCATTGCCTATGATCAGCTGGGAAACAGCTATGTCTGGCTCCTCTGACCAGCAGTGTCATTCCCAGAACCTGAATTACCCTATTTGAACACTTCTCATACCAGCTACAGCATCACAGGCACCTGACAGGTTGCTTTCCAGTTGACTTTTGCCAAGTTTGCCATGTAAGATTACACATAATATTGTCCCAGCCACACTTCCCTACTATACCAAATACACTATGTCTGTTCAGGCTGAATATCCCCCTGCCTTGCAGTGTTGCTGCTGTAAGTGGATATGTTGCATTTTTATGCTACATGGTAAAAGAGGAGGCGGCTGCTGAGGGGTTCACTTCAGGGAGTTCACAGCAGTCTTGCCTGGGCCTGAACTGAAATCTGTGTGGGGTGAGTTTGTTCTGCCTGAATGGTGAGAGGGGAAACAGCTCCATGAGCCCCTGTGCCCCTATTCTGTGCCCACCAGACCTTGGGAGCTGGCCATGGACTCCTTGTGCCCACAGGGCACTGGGTATCACACCTGTGAAGGGGAACTCAGCTTTCTGGCAACCTTGCGAGAGTCCTCCTCTGCATCCCCATCTTCAACTTTCTCATCCTCAATCCTGCCTAATAGGGGGCTGCCACACCTGGGGATGTTACACCACAGCAAAGCCCTCCTTGCCCAGCGCAGTCAGGTACATATGTGCAGACCTGAGTGAATCTGTTTTCTGTCATGGAAACTCTCAACTGACTCACATCTCCCCAGCAAGAGAGCAGCTCACAGATGATTTGGAAATCAGTCTCTGCCAAAATAGTATCTCTGCCATTTGACCAGAAAATCTGTGTTTCAGATCTCTGCAGGAAAAGAAACCCTGTCCTTTCACCAATTAGAAACTTGGAAGGCATTCAAGTAAAGGAAACCAAGAAAATTATGTTCACAGGGGATGTTCTGGAGATGGGGGAAGCTGGCTCTGGCAGGCCTACAGGCAATTTTAGAATACCAGCAAATATCACTCTTGGGATAAAAAGCTGGAATTAAAGTACATTTGCATCAATGTAGTCCCCTGATCTAAATCCTCTCTTCCCTCTGCTGGTAATTTATATCTGGTAGTAAATAGGAAAATGTGTACTTCAGCACCGAATGTATTAATCCTGCCTTCTGCACAGTGGGGTGAAACTTTACCCTTGCACGTCCTGGCAGGCTTGTACACTGAGAAATAATTCTGGGGATGGTAACTGAGCTATGCCAGGCAGTCCTCTTACATGTGATACAACTTTGGCTTCACAGCCAGCAAGCCAGAGCCTGATCCCAAAGGGCTACAAGCGTATCTGCAGATAAAGTCATAAACAGAAAAATGGGGACTCACAAAACTGAGCTGGACACCCTAGAGTTGTGCTGATAACATTGGGCTGAACTCGGGCTTGGCAACTGGCACTTTGCAGCATGTCAAATGGTGAAAACCTCCCTGACTTCAGCAAGGATCTGGTTTCACATGTGTTTTCTCTGTTCAGATGTACTAATGGCCTGTAGCCAGTGATTTTCAGCTCTGTTTCTGCCCAGCATGTGTTAACCCTGGCAACCCAGGCAAGCTTTTTTTCATAATAACAATATTGCAGTTTTCCCTCATTGCTGCTGAGATGCTTTTTCATAGGCATTTCAGAATTTCTTCTCTCCCTAGGTCTTGGGCTCTTAAACATCATCTACAAGGAGGAGTAGGATAGACTGAGTTTGTATACCTATGCCTTCCCCTTCTTTTCCAGTCTGGTTTAGCCACCAGCTCAAGCAGAGACTGCCATTCCTGCAGCCCAGCTGAGAGCATCTGTCCTTCTGGCAGGATAGAGGCCAGCTCAAACAGCTCTGCCTCAGCATCCCACAACAGCAAAACCTTGCACCATTTGATTAACTTATGGTTTGCTTTTTTGTTGTTGTTCTTTTTTTTTGTTCGTTTGCCAAGAAGAACATCTTTGAAGAGTTTCCTCTCCTTCAGTCCCCTCCAAGGTTTCTGAAGCCTTCTGAATTGTGTAGCATGCTCTTTGGGTCTGTGTCAGCAAGTTCAGTGTCACCCTTCAGACTCCACTTGAACTGGCAGTACCTGAGCCATGTCTTGGCTCTGTGGGGTTGATGCCCTTCCATATCTTACTTTTCCTCTTGTCCATCTTCTAGGCTTTTCCTCTGCTCTTTTTAAACTGGATCTGAGCATTTGAGGCTCTGGGCTCTATGTGCTGCTGCACTTGGGATTTTGCCACCCTGGGAGATGCAAGCCTGTACCCTGCATACTTTCACTATGCACCTACCCAGCATGAAGCCTAAACTCTCAGGTGGCAAAGAGAAGCCAGCAGAGGAAACAAAATGGAGTTTCCTGCCCTGAAAACAAATGAAGTTGGAATAGACTAGAAGACTGCTGAATGTCCACTCTTCAGCAGGTCCTGGAGGAGGTGAATACAGAGGCCTTGTACTCCCTGCGAGGGACAGAAGGGTCAGTTCCTGGACTAGGGCAGGGAGTCCCTGGCAGGACTGGCTTGTTTGGGAGGTCAGTCCAGATCAGATGAGGAGCTCTACAGAAGGTTCAATGACAGTAAGAAATGGGAAAGCTGTTGGCTGGGAAGACCACTGGGAACTTTGTGGGTGAAGTTCAGCATGGCATGAAGGCATCAGTGGGGCCAACGTTCTCTGCCCAGACAAGTCATTCCCAGTCTTAGCACTTCAGGCTAAGGATGAAGGAGCATCTCTAACATCAGCTCTGATGAGTGTCAGTGGACAGGCCTGCAGGTTCAGGGTGCCATCCTTGCTCTGAGCATGGTGTTATGTTCTCTGAAGCGGGGTCATGCTAGTGGTTGATGCTGGGCTGTGAGTCCCCTGGGACTCTGTGTTGACCAGGGCTCTGTTTAGAGCCAGTCTATCTCTGACTTACCCCAGACTAGATGAATGGGTCCTGGCTAGAAAGGCTACTAATAAGATTATTAATTGGACCTCCTTTATTAGAAAGATGGATTCTAATGCTGCCTCTAATGTACCCATTTGTGCAATGTTGTCTGGATGATGTCTAGATATCCTTGTAATCCAGACATCACCTGGTTGTATCCAAGTAATTGTCACCACTGATTTGAAACCAATATACAGTGAAACTGACCCACAACTTCTGGTTGAGCCCTTGCTTTGCAGGGCAGATGGTGTCATAACACCGTCTCCTCAGTTTTTCTTGCTATGAGCACATCTCATTTGAGGTCTACTGATAGTGTTGCTTTTGCTTCTCAGAGGACATGATGAGCTCTTGCCAGCCTCAGCCATCCCTGCTCCCCTGGTTGAAGCAGTGACTGGGAACTGAGTGAACTGGAATTTGAGTAAATCAAAGGAATGGGCTTGATTATGCCAGATGTCCTGGGCAATAAGAGTGTTACAGAGAGGAAAATATCTTAACCACAGCAGTGGGTCTGCCTTGGCATCCCCAGGAGGTCAGGGAGTT